>NW_017306528.1:537343-541308 GCF_000935625.1 Nanorana parkeri
GGGGGGGGGGCGAAAAAAAAATTTCTGCCCCGGGCGCCCAGAACTCTGGTTACGCCACTGCACCCACCCACTGCCTGCTGTCAATCAGCAGAGGAACCACCTGAAGGGGAGGCACAGTGGTTGACAGTGGTCTCTCCTCCCCACTGGGAGCCGGCTGCCGTGGCATGGGTCCCCTCTGATCCCCACAGAGCAACGGGGAGTGAAGGGAACACAGACCGCAGCCGGCTCCCAGTGAGGGGGAGAGCAGAGCTGATGCGGAGGAGGCTGACAAAAGCCCAGGCGCCGGTACACAATTTCTAGTCACCACTGTGATCTGGCCCTTTGGATTTGTCGAATCTTGCTTTAACAGAGGGCTTTAAGGGTGGACTAAATCATTTCAGATAATTGTGTGTATTTTTATTTGACAAGCTTCTGATAAAGTTATAGTAACGTGAAGTTGAGATGCTGATTAATGTGGAGTCTTAAGCCCATTTTTGTCCAATCTAGGCAATTTTCTGTTTGTTAGTGGATTAAAAATCTACAGGTTTAAAGGAGAACTATGAGATGAGTGATTTCCACTCCCCTCATAGTTCTAGATGACCTGTGACAATGAGACTGTCACAGGTCGGCTCAGTAGATCGGGAGGTGAGCGAACACATACCAGGATTCCCCTCTCCCCGCTCCGATCTGCCAGCGCTGACTGTCGGAACGAACGGGGGAGGGTGCGGGTACAGCTGGCTCTGCCTCTAGATAGGCAGAGCCAGCTGTCACTCACGCAGCTGGGCGGATCCCGTCATCTACGTCGGGTTCCGCTCCGGCTGCGGCGTCTCAGTATACTGCGAGCTGTAGCTCGCGGTATACTGAGCTTAGGGTAACGGGAGGACGCTAGTTTGTGTCCTCCCGTTACCCTAAGGAGAACTATGGGGAAAAACGCTGACCCCATAGTTCTCCTTTAATTTTAGTTCTTCACTGTACAGTTTATTGTGATATTTAATCTTTTAATTTTTGCTGTTTCAACAGAAAGGTTAAGTATTTTAACCTGAAGGCCAGTTTTGTTAATGAGCATACAGTGCATGGATTAACTAGCACTGGAAAAGAGGTATGTTTCTCAGAGGGACAAGTGTTTCTGAATGTTTTATTTGTGTATGCAATGTAGTTTAGGGCATCCTAATGTGAATATTCTCTAACTATTAGCTGTATACAGATCCCAGTATTAGTACAGCCCAAAGCCCGAACTAATGTTTTCTTCACATGACTCTGAAAGCTATATTAGAACTTCACACAGGCTTGCTGCAAATACATAAAATATCTGACACCATTAACAGATTGACTAGTTTAGTGTTTGGTGAATGCAGGTTCTTGAGAGCCCCCAGCTTCTTACGTTTCTCAATGAATCTGCTAATCTGGATTTCCCGACATCCAGGTGGCTGCAGAGTAGAAATTTGGACACACTGGTATATAGTTTAGAAGGTTTTATTTTTGGGTTTGCATTTACAAGGGTTTATACACAGTACTGATTCCAGTCTGTGTGGTCTTTGTGCCTATTAACATGGCATCATTGTATAATACGCCTAATGTGCACGTTATGCACATTCATTTATTGCAGTCATGTGATTTTTGGAAAAAAAGTAAGCACACCCCATGGAAATTGTGGATTGTTGTAACATATTTAAACAGGCAAACATCCGATCTTTATGTCTACAGATAAAGGTGATATACTTGAACAAATGACACTAAACTGGCAAGGGTAAAATTATTCTTGTAATCTAAATTGACAAAAAGGCAGGTTTGTCACATGGGAAAACAGTACGTTCACCCTTATATTTACCCCCACTTCAAAACCATGAAATTAGAATGCAGTGTTCCAGATTTGGTGGTAATGATTAGATTCATAATAAGGAGTATGCAGGTGGAACTTGTCTTAAAAAAGCTCAAATATGTAGGGTCTGATGTGCTGTTTGATATTGACGTTTGTGGCATCATCTTGCGAAGAACAAACAGACTTTCTAAGATTCTCAGAAAAAAAAGGTTGTGGATGCCTCGGAGTCTGATAAAGATTTTTTCTTTTTTCGAAAACGTGCCAAATTATTTGCAATCAGTAATTGCAGTGAAAGGAAAATAATCTAAGTGGCATAGATTTCAAACAACTGCTGGACAGCCCAGCAAATTCAGCCCAAGAGCTGACTATTTACTACTAAAAGAAGTCTCCAAAAAAACACAAATTTAAATGCAGGATTTGCAGTTAGCACTTTTTGCAATTAGTGTCCAAGTGCATGCATTTACAATCTGAAACACACTGCGCCAATGTAACCTGCACGGGAAGTGTGCCAGGAAAAAGCCAAGCTGTCTAAAAAGAGCATCATTAGAGCAAGACTACAGTCTCCCATTAAACAGACTAGGCCTTGTGGAACAATGTGCTCTGGCCTGGTGTACAGCAGAAATCTGATCCCATTGAAATGTTGTGGGAGGCCATCATATGGGTAGTTCATGCATAGAAACCCTCAAACATGTTAAAATTTAAGGAATTTTGCATTGAGGCGTGGTCAAAATGTCACTGAATGGATGTCAGAGATTGGTAGGTAGGTATGCCAAACACCTGCAAAACCTAATTTCTGGTGAAGGGGGCAGCACCAGCTTTTAAGACCAAGCATGTGCTCACTTTTTCCATTCTACAGCATTACATCAATTCATATTGCTATTGAGTAAATAATTCAAATGGCATTCTTTCAATGTGTTTTTATAGAAGTATATGTACACTTTTTGATCTACTTATAAATGAAAAACAAATACAATGTAATGATACATTGTTACACTGTATCAGTCAATGACATTTGCAGACTATCTGTAAGTGTCATTTTACAGAGGAGCGGCTTTTTATTTTGACAGCTGTTGATTGAACATTTCTAGGCCATATCTCTTACATGTAAGGTCCTCAAGCAGTTGTCGGGTGCAGGCACCTATATGTTGCTTTTAGTTTAAGAAGTTTAAAATAACCACAGGTTCGCTTCAAGGTGTAAAACAGAGGGTGATGGCATGGTTCAGGAATGAGGCCTGTCCCAATTTGTTATAATGTTCCTGTGAGTGGATATCAATTTATGTAAGGTATGTTAATGGTTATTATTTCCCATGTGCGATGACCTGTTTGTTTTTGTTGTTGTTACTCAGTGCTTTTATTAACAGTGAGTAAAAGGTTATCACAGGGATCCGATTAGAATTGATGTCAGCAGAATTACTAACAATTTTCTTTCCTTCTGACAGACAATAGTGACTGCAAACAACATAGTGCTAGCTACAGGAGGAAGGCCAAAATATCCTACAAATGTAAGAAAACTCTTTTATCCGTCCTAGAAAGCAAGCGTCACATTGAGCATTGCAACTATGACTGCTGCAAAGTCATTTTCACAAGAAGATAGAAGTGTAGCTCCCCGATTTGTTGATAACACTTGTATCTTTGTTTCCTGTTTGTTGCTTTGTACCTAGCATGCCCACATTAATTTTGCGTATCATGTGGGAGTTTGTAGCATATCCTTCCTTTATGGTTGTGGCAGCCAGAGATTTATGAGACAAAAGCATTGTTGTAAGGTGAAAAATTCAAATTTACAATTCTATCCAGCCACTGGTAAATGCAACCTAATTCAATTATTGGTGGATTGGTTCTCATGTGTCCCCACACATACCACAAATTCTGTATAATTCAGCCTACGCCTAGTAGAGATGATTATGCATTTGTTTCATTTGTGCATAAATTATATCTAAATGTAATAACGTAAAAGAAAGATTGCACAATATTTATTAGTTTTATGCAAACAAACTTCTAAAAAAAAAAGAAAACAAAATAATAACTATAAGGGTACGTTCACACCAGATGCAGCTAGTTCCTGCCCGATTCTGTCCGGAACGCACTGCATCACATTGCGGCAGGCTCACTTTTTTGTGGGGCAGGAGGGGGCGTGGCGGCCCATTGAAGTGAATGGCACCGTAGCAAC
>NW_017306528.1:541765-559371 GCF_000935625.1 Nanorana parkeri
AGCCACACCCTCCAGCCACAATGCGATCGTCCGCACGGGACCGCGTGGCACATCAATGCCTGTGTTCCGGTCCGGTCAGAAAAAATAGTGCTTGCAGCATTTTTTCTGACCGGACTTCAGGCATTGATGTGCCACGCGTTCCCGTGTGGCCGGTGGGCGTGGCTATGGTGCCATTGAGTTCAATGCACCGCCACACCCCCTCCTGCCCCACAAAAAAGTGAGCAGGCCGCAATGCAGTGCGTTCCGGACAGAATCGGGCCGGAACGCACTGCATCTGGTGTGAACGTACCCTCAATCTAAACATAATCATTACATTTTCTCTCATAGTTCTTGTAAACAGAGTAGTAAACAGTGTAAACAAGGACAGCAAATGTCTAACACTGCATGTAAAGCATGACCACACCGCTGCATGCAGGTATTCCGGAGGGCACTATAACCATGTATATATAGGACTTGTTTACACTACTTAAATTACGCTAGTGCATATTCACCATAACACAAGGTAGTGCACCATGTACGTCTTAGTGCACCATGTAGTGCATTTCTGTGCCATTCATTTTGAAGAGCACTCCAACATTTGTCTAGAATGCTACTTTTGTAAACCTGTGATTGCAGTCCATCACGGGAGTGAGCTTGGAGTGGAGGCTACTTTACAAAACACACACAGGGACCATGGGGAACAAAAGTAGCCACCCTCCACAACAAAGGACAGTGTCTGCACCAATTCAGAGATGATTTGAGGATCTATAGCTGAGTGATACTCAAATAAGATACATTTTTGTTAATAGTTAAGGTACATAAATGCTTTTTTGAGATTTAATTCCAGAGTTTAGTGTCACTTTAAGCTTTGAAAATAAAAGAGAGAAGCTGATTGTTTACCATGGGCAACTGCTCCAGATTCTGTCTGTTCCAGATGTGATAAATTCCTTATATGTACGGTGCAGTACACAGCGCTGCCATAATAAAAGCAAGTCCTAAAGTTTCTTGTGTTGAGGTACATTACAGCCCAGTCATTTTAATGAGCTGCATCATAAAACTTGTTTTGGAGTATATAATGAGATTGGAAATTGTAGAGAAATTCTTTAACCTCCCTGACGGTATGATTATTCAGGATTTTAGCATCCCAAAGCGATACATTGTTTTTTTCATGGAAATTTGTTGTTTTATATTGTAGGCCCGTAATTCTTAGTAAATCTTAGGAATAACTCACCTAAATCTGTCCAAACAAGAGTCCAGTAGACATCCCAGGTATGATAAAGTTTGAAACACGAAATTAAAAAATTATAATATAATAAATTATAAATAATTATAAGATGTTTAGGTCAAAAGCGGTTTTTGACCAGGTAGGAAACAGCGATGGTAAATTAGAATCACTTGCAGAATGAGCGATAGCGATTCTTCGGGAAATTCCTCATCAGACACTGAAAGTCACTTTCAGTGTCTGATGAATTACATTGTATTGTGTGTATTCTGTGTACATTGCAACTTTTCACTTTTGAATTTCCCGCCGGCTGTGACGCCCGAAAACGAAACTAAAAGTCAGATGCCGGCATCGGCCGGCCGCGTACAGCTGAGGACACCGCGGGCTCGCAGGGCCAAGGTAAGTGACACTTTTCTGTGCATTCCCGAGTCTGGCTCGGGGTTACAGCTCTTGGTACTGAACATTAACCCCGAGCCAGACTCGGGAATACCGCCAGCGAGGTTAACTAAACCCACTAGAGTTTAGTAGACTAAATCTACTGTAGATTTAGTCTACTAAAATCTTATGATTTTAAAAACTAGACTAAAACAATTCAGATGACTAAAATAGGACTAAATCTAAATGGCATTTTAGTCAAAAGACTATGACTTAAACTAATTTGTTTTCAAAATTAACACTGCTGTAGTCAAACTACATTTCCCAGCATGCATCTGTTTCCGGGAGTCATGCTTGTGGCTGTGAGATTCTTGTAATGGTTAAAGGCTGGAGTTTGCCCACCGCAGTAATAAAGCCTTCTCAGGCCCTTTTCCTAACACAGATGCTCAATAACCACATTTTTTTATAACCATAACCAAGTCCCAGATAATTTGGTATTCGCAGTTGTAACATTTGATCTAATTGATCGTCTTCTCCTTTCTCTCTATGTATCTTTGTGCACCTGGCAGGTTCCTGGAGCAGTAGAACATTGTATTACAAGCGATGATCTCTTTTGGCTGAAAGAACCTCCGGGGAAAACGTATGTGATTTGCCAAGTGTTGTAAACAAACCCGTGCACTCTTCCAGAACAGATTGTTTGCTATTACTTTTCCACTCTGAGCCCCCCTGAAAAAATCCCAACTTCTCTATAAGGGAAGTGTTTGGTATGTGAGTGACCTGTTGCAAGGTTTGAGCATTGGTATGTAGGAGGTGGAGTTGCGGTGCCCATACAGTAGTAATTTAATAGTAAAGCTGGATTTTGCATTAAAACCTTAAAGGCCATTTCCACCTATTGCAGAGGTATTTAAAAAAAAAAAAAAAACATGCCAGCAATGTACACCAAGCTTACATGAAGCAGGCATATGCAGCTGCTGTATATGAACACAGAAAGTACATTTTTTGTTAGCTTTTTTCTTCATATCCTCATGGAAATGGCCACCTCTGTGTTTTGCAATGTGTGTATATTACAACTGAGTTCTCTCTGAGCGCTCTCTCCCCCATTCATTATTATTCATATTGGCACCCTACACCCCTGGACAGTGTATTGTGTGCAAAGGCAGAGCTGGTGATTGTGTTACACAGAATCACAGGGAGGGGGGCAGCTGTTTACAGTCTGCTTTACAATCCGACCCTGGTGTCTGACTAAATTTCCTGTGGAGAAAACTTTTAATTTCCAGGATTCAGGCCTAATTGAACTCTAAATGTAATGGTAAAGGTATGATCTATCATCTTATGGTGCCCCCATCAGTGAGCATTGATGTTTATGTGCTTTTTTTTGTTACCATAGTGCAAGTTTAACCACTTGCTGACCGGGGTGTTAAACTGCCTTCCTGTCCAGACCATTTTTCAGTATTCAGCGCTGCGGTACTTTGACTGACATTTATTCCCTCAGCTAACGCAGCCAACCAAACATGTCGAGCCTCAAAATTGCGCGTGCGAAACCTCAGAAAACTACAATACCCAAAATTGGCCATAGGCGACGCTTTAAAAGCTTTTAACGCTCATCAGTTTAGTGTTATTAGTGACTGATGAATTATTGCTTTCACTCCGACGTTTGCGGCGACATGTAACATGTGTAGCGCAATTGCCATTTTCGCGCACTGGCGCATCAAATATGTGACTTTTTTTATTTTTACTTTTTTTATTTTTTTTTACACTTCTTGTTATTGCTATCACATAGGGGGATAACAATCCCTTTATATAATAGCAAAGGCACACTGACAGGTCCTCTTTATGGAGACATTAGGGGTCTCTAAGATTCTGATCTCCCTCCCATCTTAACTCCTGACGCCATCCCGAGCTGGTCCCAGGCCGCAGATGGGCTAGCGGATCCCGGGATTGAAGGTGAAAGGTCAGGAGGGGGCGGCACTCGAGGGGGGGGGGCGAGCAAAACACAACATACAAGCGATCGGCAGCTATAGAGCCGCCGATCGGTTGTATGTCAAACATCCGGTAACGGTTGTAAAGAACGGGCCGTTTTTTTTCTGCGCGCGAGCAGAAAAAAAAGCTGTCTGATTACGGCAACCCGCCCATGTGAGTTTGCTGTTAAAGTATATGTATGGCTCAAATTATTATTATTTTTTTAATATTTTGGAATAAGGTAGGAAATTGTTTAAATAGTTCAGTTATTTTTTTGCTTTTTGTTTCCCATTTCCCATGACCTCTTCTAGGAGTCACTTTCTTTCCTGGTGACAATTGTCACAAGTACAAATACAGGGGTGAATCTCCACAATGGGAACACAGACCCCAATATAAAACTTGACAGTGGGTCTAAGCCTACATTACACTATACAAAACAAAAAAAAGGTTTTGCCTAGAGATGCACTTAAATTGTAGAGGAGAATGAATGTTAGACGCAATAGACACAGAATACCAGAATTCAAATATGAAACACGGTGGTGCTTTAGTGTGGTTTCAGTGTCTGTGAGGATTCCCAGATGTGCATAGAAGAGCTAAGGATAGCTTGTGGTTTACATTGTGGATAGCAACATCATATGCATGCAAAAATCAACATTGTAATGTTACTGCTGTTTGACATTTGAGCAATGCTAATTTGTTACCTGTATGTTAGAAACATAACTACTCGAAGTGATCAAATAATCCAAAATGTAGCAGCAATTTGCCTGAGGTACATCTTATTCTGACAACATTGACACAAGTATAAGCCTTTAATAGAAGTAAACAATACTCCAACCAATATTTACCACTTTTGTAATGATAATACAAAAATTATCACCTTATTACACTTATTTGGGCACATTATTGAACCTTTACCCAGTCAAGGGGTTTAAGGGACAGTGTGGGGCATTAGTCCATCAGATTGACAGTTCAAGTGGTATCGCTGGTACCATCAAAGCCCCACCTTTTCTTCTTTTATATTATTATCATTAGTTCAGGGGTGTGGTACCTAGATACTCAGGCCTTGGCCATCAATTCTCAGGTGTCTGATGGCTTTAAATCAGCCACATTTGGATTACCTCTTTTTTAATTAGTAAATAATAACATCAGCTAACAAAAAGTGTCAGGATATTTGTACTGCTTGTAAGTATGTTCTCAGATTTGTTAGAATTATGCATACATTCCAGGGTTTTTACTTCTAATAAATACATTCCCTTTGTGACATTTATCTTTTGTCAATATTAGAAATTAGACCAACAATCAGCTTTTCATATAAGTTCGCATATCATTGTATTTGCCAGTAGGTGGCAGCACGAGTGTGGACATCAGTACACATTAAAATACATCTGATTCCAGAAGGGTGACACAGCCCAACATTTAAAGGTCATATCCACATATTTAAAGATATTTATGACGGTTCTATAAACGGGTTTCCCTTCAACACATTTGTTACACATACACAAGAAATATTTGCTTTATTAGAGATTACAGAGTACACCGGTAGTATGGAGGTGTGTGTATATGTGTATATGTGTGTATGTATGTATACAGTATACTGTGTATGTATGTATGTATGTATGTATGTATGTGTGTGTGTGTGTGTATGTATATGTACAGGTGAAACTCAAATAATTAGAATATCGTGCAAAAGTAATTGCAGTAAGTGCTTCAAAAGGGGCCCAAACCAAGTACTGAGTACGTATGCATGCTTGTACTTTTCAGAGGTCCGATATTCTATGTACAATCCTTGTTTTATTGATTGCATGTAATATTCTACTTTTTTGAGGTTGTGGATTTGGGGTTCTTGGGGTTTTCATGAGCTGTAAGCCATAATCATCACAATTATGACAAATCACGGCTTGAATTATCTTGCTTTGCATGTAATGAGTCTATCTCATATATTAGTTTCACCTTTTAAGTTGCATTAGTGAAATAAATGAACTTTGCACGATATTCTAATTATTCGAGTTTCACCTGTGTGTGATATGTGTGTGTGATATGTGTGTGTGATATGTGTGTGTGTGTGTGTGTGTGTGTGTGTGTGTATGTATGTGTGTGTGTGTATAGGTATATGTCTTACCTAGGTTTCCCCACTATACATGGTGAGGATTTGTATTTGATTTGGAGAGATCAAACTTCTTGTTTGCTTCGAAAGTCTTATCCTGGGTTCTGCAAACTGGAGGCTTTGTAGAGCTTTATGTTTATGGTTCTGTACATAGAACAAAGTTATGTGATTTTTTTTTTTTTTACTTCAGTGTAAAGAATTTTAGATTTTTAACCCTTTCACCTAGAGCCATTTTTACACACATGTTAAAATGTAAATTTTAGACCTGAAGAATACTTAAAACCCGTCAGAATTAAATATTTCCTGAAAGCAGAGACCGCAGAATAAAATGGTGTCAGCTGCATTTATTTATGTCAAGCCAAACTTTTCAGTAAAAAATACTTTTTAAATATTTTTTTTATTTTATTTAACTTTATTTTGTAGAATGTATGTTGCGACCAAATATAGGTTATTAAATTAAATATCAATATGGTCCTTTAAACAACAGTGGAGCCAAAAAAAGGGGAATCCTGACAATAATTAGCCTATAAATAGGCATTATGCAGGCAGTCAATGACTCAACGGATTCACTCAGCAGCCCGCTTACCATCTGCCCTGCTAAGGGGCACCCCACCGGCACTCGACGGGGTGGGCAGCTGGGGTGTTGGTTGGGTTCTGAAAGTCCCAGGGCACCACAGGGAAAATAGTTCTGAATAGTGAGCTACGGTGAATAGTGGGCATGGCCAGGTTGCCGAGACAGCAAACAGCGTGGCCAAGACTTTCTAGTGTAAAACATAATGAGGGGGAATTTATAGAATCTGGAGCAGTTGCCCATAGCAACCTGGAGGAACCATTGAGTGCAACCAGGCATCTGAGTCACTAGAGTGTTTAATGCAGAAGAGTCTTTGGCAGTGGTTGGGAGCGAGATCAACAATATGAGCAGCTAGACAGGTAAATAATCACTATTTTCTTTTACAGACAGGACTTTCATTTTACTGACCACCCTTACTGGTAATCAGCAATATGTGCCCCCTTACTGGTGTTTGGCGGTGTGCCCTTACTGGTGGTCCGCAGTGTTTGCCTCTTACTGTTGGCACGTGTTGTTTGCCCCCTTACTGCTGGTTGGCAGTGTGTGCCCCCTTGCTGCAGGTTGGCGGTGTGTCCCCTTTACTGCTGTTTGGTGATGTTTGCTCCCTTACTGGTGGATGGCAGTGTGTGCACCTTTCCTGCTGGTCAGTGGAGAAGTGTCCCCCCCTCTTTGTTTCTTGTCGGTCCTATGTCCCCGCCTTTCATTGGTGGTGAGTGGGAGCAGTGTTTACTTACCTGAGAAGCTTCACCAGCCACTGCCCCACTGCCTCTGGTCTCTTTCCACCTAGCTGAAAGGAAGGAGCCACACATGGTATTAGGGGTTGGGGACACCTGAGCAGAACGTTAGTAACTGATAAGGTAAGGTCTTGGTTTGCAGAGCCGTGGAAGGGGAGAACCAAAGCTCTGCAGGAAGCTTTGAATGGGCTTTACTCACAAAAAAGTGAGCCGGCCGCAATGCGATCCAGTGCATTCCGGCCAGCATCGGTCCGGTACGCACTGTGGCTGGTGTGAACTAGCCCTAAGTATTAGGAAGAGTATATTGTACTATCCCAGTACATCTAATTTAACAATGTCATGGGCCAAATTACATAAAAGCTTTAGTGCTTGTTGCTTAATGTTAATCAAATTTGGCCCAAGCCTAAAAGCTAAACCTATAGCTACACATATTCATCTGCTGCTTCGGAGAACCACTGAGGACCATGCCAGTCTAGTGATACCTATTGCTAGCAGTAAAATAACTACTGACCTGCTCTTCGAGCATTGCTCTCATGTTGGCTAAAATGCTGCAGAATCTCATTCGTGCTGCTCTCTTAGAAATCCTTCTGGCAATGGCAACTCTTATGGCTAAAGTGACAAGGAAGTTATACCGTATAGTATCATATGTTCATGTGTGAAACTCCAATACATTTAGAATAGTTTTTACATTCTACTACCCAACCAGGCTCACATTATCAATATGGCACCACAATATGGATTGTTTGATTTTTTTTTTTTTTTTTCTAGTATGCAGGGGAACCTTAAATATATCCTTTTTTTGCTACACTGATTCATGGAAAAAAACCTTTAATTATATAGTTAGGACTATAAAAAAAATTTTATATGGTTGTTCCCATCTAGTGTTCCTATTTTTACTTTGAGCTCCTTAGTTTTTTCAGGGTTGGGGTTAAGCACAATGTACAAGTTCTTTTAAGAAAGGTTAATTTTCCTGTTGCCCTCTTGTTAAGGCTTTACCTTCATTACCAAGTTTCCATGTAATCAATCTATTCTGTACCTGTTGCGTCTCAGTGCTAGACTGTTTACCGTAGGACAGGAGCCTGTGGCTGTTCCTCCAACTTTAAAATGCGACATTTGTCCTACAAGCTCCACTTAGGGTTTTTACATGTTTACAATGTGTCAGCGTCCTCAGAAATTCTCCTGGCATGATTAATGTGAGGAAGCTGCTTAAAAAAACCTGTATCCTTCTAATACATATCTGCGAAAATGCTGCTTTTGTCCAGTTACTGTTAATGCAAGTCGTAACAGTGTAATAGAGGAGTCTAATGTTTACATGTTGCATTCCAGAGCCTTAGTCAAAATAAGCCTTGAGGGTCTACTGTAGCATTTCTGTACATTATCAGCCTCTATTTCAACAGCTGGGAGAGAGCTGCTCAGATGGAGTTTGAAACCTAAAGCGTTGATCTGAGAAATAGATACATGTGTGTGTTCTGGACCTATGTATCACAAAGTGCACTTCTCTGCTTTCACACTCTCAAAAAAAATAGCCACTTTTCAACGATATTGGGGGAGAAAAATCTGCATATTTTACTTTGGTACTGCTCACAAAATGTATGACAGATTACAGTTCCTTAGATACATTAATTAATATTTTCTTCTAAGGGTGTAAAAGTATAGAATAGGGTTGCACAGATACCAAGTACAGTACTCGGTACAAGTACGAGTACATGTACCGATACTTTTGAGCTCCAAGACTACACTAGAGAAAAATTCTAAAGTTAGGAGGCAGCTGTCATTTGTAAGGAGCACATGGAGCTCCTGGGATTTGTACATCTCTGTTTTAATGTACAATTTTGTTTTTATAAATATAAATAAAGGGATGCACAGATACCAGTTTTGCGAGTACGAGTACGAGTACTGGTACTTGCCGAGTACTTACAAGTACGAGTACTGATACATTTTTGTTTATTGTCATGTCATGTGACAGTTTTTCTAAAACAATACAGACTAATGATTTCAGGACAGTGGTGGAGGGCCAGAGCCCGGTCCCAGCTGCAACCGCTGCAACCCTGGTACTTCTCAGAAAATGCCAAGTATCTGCACTGGTACTTGAAAAGTATTTGTGCATCCCTAGTATAGAATGTTATATACATTCTTCTATGACAGCAGAATCGAGCAGAATTATGGTTTCATTTTTTGTCAAATCCCTTTATACCACCTTTTGGTATTAATTGTTTGAACAGCTAGAAGGCTGCAAGAAAAACAGAACTGGAATCTTCTTTAAAAGTAATTAAACACATGTTGTTGATACTTGTAAGTGGCTGTCATTTGTTGGGTGTTTTTAGATTTATTATATGATGTGTTGGAGGTAGCATGTACCAGACATTTCCATGTGTGACTTGCACAATGTACATTTAATATTCAGTGTCAGAGGCTGAGCTGAAAACCACAGGGCTTGGCACAAGAATTGGGATGACTCTTATAATTCACAGAAAAACATTTGACTTTCCTGGGTCATTCCTCATAACTATAAAGCTTAAAATGACACTAAACTCCGGAGTTAAATCTTAAAAATGTATTCAAGTATCTTAACTATTAACAAAAATGTAACTTATTTGTGTATCACTATAGATCCTCAAATCATCACTGAATTTGTGCTGACACTGTCCTTCCTTCTGCAAGGTGGCTACTTTTGTTCCCCATGGTCCCTGTGTGTGTTGTAAAGTAGCCACCGCTCCAAGCTCACTCCTGTTATAGACTGCAACTTCAATGCAAATCATTTTGAAACTAAACGTGGGATTATATTCCATCACAGGAGCGAGCTTGGAGCGATGGCTACTTTACAACACACACAGGGATCATGGGGAACAAAAGTAGCCACCCTCCAGAAGGAAGGACATCCTCAGCACCAATTTATGAATTTGAGGATCTACAGCCGAGTGATGCACAAATAAGATACATTTTTGTTAAGGTGCCTGAACAAATTTTTAAGGTTTAACTCCTGAGTTTAGTGTCACTTTAAATACACTTACTGTCCCTGACAAAGCCTCCAGTCAGGCTTGCTTCTTTGTGACAGGAATGTGATCAAAATGTTTATAATAATTTAATAAGGAAGACCCAGAAAATTTACTGGCCATTTTTTTAAAATTTGAAATAATTTACATCTGGTCTAGTTTGTATCTGTCCTCTCTAGCGGAGCCTTGCACATATAAAAAGCACCAGTGACTGTAGTTATGTATTCTTTGCAAAATGAAATAAAATACATTTTAAATGCATCTAGTTTAAGTGCCAGAAACTGCACTCTGATAGGATTAAGGAGGACATCCTTAGGAGCTAATTGAGCTCTGCAGCAGTGCACATGAACTGTTAGGGGCCAATTTATAAATCCTCCACCCAGCCATATGCTGGCCGAATGCCATTTGCACAGCATTCCCGCCAGTAGATGGAGCTGAGGAACACGGGTGATTCCTTATCAACTCTTTGGTAGCTAAAAAAGTGCTGATACATGTACTTCAAATATGCATTTAACTGGAGATCGAATGTTGGAAGCTCCATATACTGTTATTTGTTGGAGCACCTCTTTGATCAGCTGCAAGTCAAAAGTGTTTTAATCCCAAACCCTGTGCAAATGGATGTTATCTAAAGCTGCAGCTAACGATTATTTTTAAAATTGATTAGTTAGCCGATTATGTAGTTCGATTAACCTGTTAATCGGGATTTTTAAAAAATGGCTCCCGTGATTGACTACTAGTTTGTATTGAGATTGTAGTCCATCACAGGAGCAAGCTTGGAGCGGTGGAACTAAAAAAAAGGTGTCTGTCGGCGGCTGTCATCCCCCCACGCCTGCTCCTCCTTACTTCTTCTTCTCCCCGCGTCCCTGTGCCGATCGTGGATGTGGGCGGGCGGTTAGCGTGAGGCGGGGAGGAGGTGCGGCGTGTGGAGCGTGGATACGGGCGGGTCTGGCAGCGGAAAGCATGAGGCGGGGAGCAGGTGCGGCGCGCGGTGTCTGTGGAGCCGTGAACAGGGCCAACTAATCGAAAGCCGATTAATCGATGATTGAAAATGTCGGCAACTTTTTCAATTATCGATTATAATCGACTTAGTCGATTAGTTGTTGCAGCCCTAATGTTATTATCAAAGTTGGACCATGCTGAAGTTTTTCTTCCCCACCTTTCCTGTGGAGTCTTAGCTCTTTCTTCTGAAGATGTCTGAACTGTTCAGTAAATCTGTCCCCTGGCCATATGCTATGCATGAGACATTAAACCATAAGAAGTGTAGACTTGATTTTATGTCACCTATTCCTGCCCTTGCTCTACATAAGACAGGGCTACAGTTTCTTAATTTGTGTAATTGTACATAATAATTGATAAAATATGGTATATATGGAGAATAATTTGCTAATAAACTGCTCCAATTTGTCCTGTTATCAGTCCTGTGTGGTAACTCGCAAGACACAAACTTGCCATAGTCAGTTCATTTTCAGGTAAGTGCAGCAAGCCATTGACTGTATTTCTCTTCCTTGCTTAGTTATGTAAATCCAGGTCTGATCTCCTGAGCCCTGCTGGAATATCAGATAAACCTAGCTGTACAATAGTTGGACAGTTGCAAGCTTGTGCTGTCTGAGTAAAGCTTCACTTGTTGTACTCTAGACAATTACCCCAGGCACATTCCTGTCACCTGTAGCTCACAGAATCTGCCATCCAACCGATGGCCCCAGCAGCTTCTCCAGCCTTGTTCACTGAGGTATAATGCTTGTTTTCTTAAAAGGGAATTATATTATTAGTAGCAAGAGGGATTACAAGTGACGTTAAAATCGGGTTTTCCGGCGTTAGCCTGATACCTCCCAAAAGGTATGCAGAGATCTCCTATGACGAGGCCACCCACATTTCATGTCCCTGATGGGTGATACCTAACTAAACACCCCAGAAATGAGGGATATTTGAAAGCTTTCCACAGTATTTAAACAGACCTGCAGGAGAAGGGAGGGGATGGTTTATGGTTGTGCAAACATGTTGGTTAGAGTGAAACATGTGTTGTGAGATTTTTGCAAGTGGCCATTAAAGTGAGAGCAGCAATTAAAATGATAGGCAGTGAACAAACACTTCTTGCCTCTCTTGTAAACTGCAAACACTTATCTTTGTTGGAAACATGCAGAGATTATGACTAAGGAATTTATAGAAAGATGCAATGAATTAAAAGGGATTTCCAGTTTAAAAGGAAATCTCCTATTTGTAGTACAATACAGAGGGATACTCCAAGCACAGCTTGTCAGTTTTAAGGAAAGCTGTCACCTGGCAAACCCCCTGCTGGTGATATCTGGTATAGCTGTGTGACTCATATACTGTCTGACTAATTAAACTTCAGTCCACGGAATAACCTAAACAGCATTGTGATAATGATTGCATTGATTCTTTACAAACTAAAGATATTTATACATGGCTTGATTTCTCTCTCTCAGCCTATGGGCTCAGTGAGAGAAAATCAATTGATTCCCTCATCCATGCCAAATATGCCAAAGAGTGATATTCACTGCCAGCTGCTGTATTCGGGGAGCAGTAGCACCCCTGTTACTTCTTTAATACCTGAACTGTGGCTGCATCTGATAGGATGTAGTCACCGTTAGGTCGGTAATTTTTATACCCAGCTCAGTCGATTTTTTTGAATTGACATGTGTTGAGCCGGGTGGTGCTTTCAAGGCCATCCATGGCTCAAATTGCGTCTGAATCTGCCGCATTATGAGCATGGTCGACCCTCTGAATCTGACAGCCAGGGCACGATACATCTTGAAACGCATTGGAGCGATGGTTTTAAAGTAAAAAAAAAATGTTTTGTGTAGATAAAGAGGTAAAAGGTTACAACCTCAAATTTTTTTACTGTTGGTGAACCACCAACCTGAAACAACTCTCCTACTTTCAAGTTAACGGGGATACCTATGATGCTTGAATGTGACCATGTGCTCAAGGGAAGCAGCAAGCCTTAAGTAAGCAACAAGTCCAAAAGTGGCATTTCTGTGACCCTGGCAGTCACAAAAACATTCCTGTGTATATCTTTCAAGGGACTGTGGTATCAAATAACAGTTTGAGTGTGAACTTTGTTGTTTGACAGATAAAATACAGTGATTTACATATCAAGGTGGCAACAACTGCAAAAGATATTTTCATTTATAGTACTTTATGGCATGGGCTGTCACAAGAGACTAAGAAACTGTTGAACATTTTCTGCTTTGAGTACAAACCCTTCAGGCAGCATAGAATTTCCAGCATGCACATTGAGCACTGCCTGCCCGCAGAATTGTACTGAATTTTGTGGTGCGCTGAAATTATGATTATATAGATGTGGCTATGTACTATATTATGGCTGATAAGTAAGCTGGTGGTGGTTTATAGCTGGAGAAATAGAATGTTGTCTTATTTTAACACAACATTGCCAGGATGGTTAAGGGCTTGTTCACACCAAATGCAGACCAGATCTGCATGAGTTTCTGCACACGCAGTGCAGTGGGTTGTGCCGCGTTTTTGATGCGTTCCGGGCCGTTTTTGGTTAAAAAATAAATATTTTTTTTGTTTTTAGTTTAAAATGGGCTTTCAGTGCGTTCCAGGGCGTTTGCATGTGTTCCAGAGCAGGTAAAATAGGGCTTGCTGCAGCTTTTTTGCATGCTCTGGAACTGAACGCTGCGGTGTGAACTAGAGCCCAAAATACCATTGGAATACATTGGACACAGTTTTGATCCGGTCTGTAACTACTCTGCTCTGCTCCTGGAACGCGCTTGGTGTGAACCAGGCCTTAGGGGTTAGCTAGATTAGGATTGTGTTTTATACAAATTTTTGAAGTTGTTATTGTTATTGTTCTACTGCTGCCTGCTGCCTGTGTCCTTTTGGGGACAGTGGTCACCAAGACAGAAAGGGGAAATCTCTTCAACAGAGACACGGATGGCATCAACAAACCTGACAGTAGTTCTGACCTTCCTACACTCTATTCACAACTATTAAATTGGAGTTCCACTTATATGTATGCATCATTGAATGTTTTCGAAATAACTTTGTTCGCATTAGCTGTTCACCTTCCACCTAGACAACAGTGTTCCACGGAGGTAGCTCAGAGTGCATGCTGTATTGCTGCATCCTGTTTTAGTGTTTCCTCTTTATTTATTCTCTTGTGTCCAGTGGATTTAATTGCTTAAAGAATAACACACGCTTAGACAAAAGGGGGGGTCTGGGATCATTTAGGTCAAGGGTGGGGGACAAAAAGGATAAGTGCACTTTGTTTTAAAGTGAACTTATCCTTCATTGTTTGCTAAAGTTACTTATATCTGTAACCTTGCAAATACCCCAGGTAAGCATACAACATTTTGCTTTTAACAGTTCTTTAGCTTATACTTTCACTTTCGTGTGACAAATTGAAAATTGGCTCACGGAAAAGACCTGCTAGCTCAAAGTCTAGATAGAGGAGTCTAAATGGCAATCTGTGTCTCCCAATATTGCAGTTGATGATCAAAAAAAAAAAAACTGTCTTTAAAGAAGAACTCTAGGGGAAAACCTTTTATTAACCCTTTCAGTTGGGCTAACCCCACACTGCAAGGGTTAACTGCTCGTTTTTGTCTAGGTGCTAAATAAAAAAGTTATACTCACCCAAACCGCTGAGCTGACTCCCTGCTTCTCCGGTCACTGAAGCTAGTCTCCTCCTGTGGGGTTGCCCCACTGCAAGTCTTAATACAAGTTTTGCGCAGAGTTCTTCTTTAAAGGCAGTTGCCTCGGTATTTTTTGATTGTCAGAACATCAACCGCAATATTGGGAGACCTGGATTGCCATTTAGACTCCTCTATCTAGACTTTGAGCTAAGAAAATCTTTTCCGAGAGCCAATTTTAAATTTGTTGCTCATTTTTTGTTCCAGTTTTTTTATATGGTAATATGACTTTTTAAAGCATAATGCAGAAAAAAGCTGTTTATTTATATATGTTAATAGCGGGAAAATATAAAACATATTTTAAACATAGGTCAGAATTCCACTTTGCAGGTAATCAGACATTTGAATTTTATTGCAACATTGAAAGCTGGTTCTTGCTCCATGTGTGTCTCCTCTCTTTCACATTTTACGAGCTTGGAGGGCGTTCTGTTTACCCTTTCCTTTCTGAGAAGAGCAGATTATATCTCTAATCTTGTAATCATACAATAATTAGGATATTATTGAGGTGTGGAATTTATGTGACAGCACGCAGTAAAGTACTTTTTTTGTTTACTCTCTTGACAGATTGGTCGTTGGAGCCAGCTGTATCCTTTCACATCGGACCTGCTTATTCTCCCTTCTGATAGACTCCATACTGTTTTCTTTTAAACCTTCTAACACCCTAATCCTCTCATTGGGTATAAATATGAATACTTAATTTCTGGAAACACAACACAGTAGCCAGGACTAGTTCATCTAAATGTCTTTAGGAATGTACTTCCCATTGGTTATGAACACATGGAAACATTGTTACAGTTAACCACTGTAAAGTAATACTGCGCTGAAAGAAATATATTAGCTGCCATTGCTGACTCCCTTCAGAAAATGTCAGTCACCTGGATGTCATGCTGAACCAGTTGTTTCAGTATGTCCTGTGTCGCTGACCTGGAGCACAAATGCAACGAGTAAAGTCAGAACTACTAATCTCTGTACATGTTTCTGCCATTGACTCAGAAACTATTGCCAAAAGAGCCATTACTGACAGCCAGGCAATTGGCATTTTTAGAAATCAGCAAAGTTGACTGTTTTGCTCAATGATAGTCCTTATCAGAAATATATAATTTACATTGACTGTACCTTTGTGAATACAGTTACTGTGTTTAGCGATCCCTAGTGCTCAATAGCAAGATTATGGGGCCGTTATACGTATGACCACTGGTGGAACTACCAGGGTTGCAGCGGTCGCAATTGTGACCGGGCCCTGGTGCTCCGCCTGCTGGGCCCCCCCGAGATCGTTGCTGCTCCTTCCCTGCCGCTCTGCCACCCGCAGCATGTACGGGCGGCTGTGCAGCAGGTCTGGAGAGGCTGTCACACTAGTCCTGCAGAATGTGCTGCAAGCACCGCCAGACAGCACATTTTGCTGTGTGAGGACCATCTCCACTTAGCCCCGCCCCCTGGCTGCCGAGACACGGAAGAGGGCCCTGCAGGAGAGGGAAGGTAAGTCTAGAGTGGGGTGGGGTGGGGAGGTCGCAGGGAAGTGGGGGGATGCTGGTGGTATTCTGCATAGCTGACTTTTATTATAATGGATTGCTGGGACTGCATAGCTGGGGGTATTCTACATTGCGGTATGATGATTATACAGCAATGCAGAATAGCACCAACTATGTAGGACTACAAGTCCCAGCAATACATTATATTTTTCAGTAGGGATACACCACTGCCAATACTGGGCATTTTCACGATTACTCATACTCGTGAAAATGCCCCGATACTAAACGCAGATAGCTGTGTTCTGTTGATAACGCCAACGTAGTCAAATTTGCCGAGCTCAGCATCTGCGCTTGAGCACAGACCAATATTATCGAGAAACCGGGATTTACAAAGCATTTAGTTTAAATTGTTCATTGTGACCGTTAATAATATTCCATCCTTCATTTACTGCCACCCATCATTTACTGCCATGCATGGTATATTATTAACGGTCACAACTAACCATTACAAACAAATACTTTGTATATAAATGCCAGTTTCCTCGTTAATCCCGTCTGTACGTAAAGGCAGATACTGGGTCGGCGTTCTTGACAGAACACCGGCACTAAAATTTTAAACAAGCGGCTGCCTGAGGTCCCGCGCTTGCTGGGAACCTCGGCAGCCTTCCTGTTAACCATGCGGTGCCATGGCAGTGGGGGGTTGGGGGGGGGCCTTCATGGTTTCTTGCACCGGGTCCCTGAAGGTTCTAGTTATACCTCTGCGTATGCCCTGTGCTAAGGAAGAGCTGTGTAGCCTATAGACATAGCATTTCGATTTTGATCCTTATTTCATGCAGTAGATACGTTAAACAAGCACACTGATTGCTACGAATATACACATATACCTATATAGACAGAATATTGCCTGTTCATCCAAACTGAGTTTGTAGTTACCTGTTTATTTTACAGTCTTTAGGTGCTGAAATCTGTTGCAAATTATGACCACTGTATTTTGGAATGTTGGAAACGGACCCAGGATTCTCGCTATCTTTTCACTTTAGACATTTCCAGTTAAAAAAAAGATAAAGTGATTGGTTTGCCAAAGCATAATGCATACAGTATTTTCATCACTGTATATTATATCATTTTTACAAATGATTGCAGTCGCTATGAGCTCAGCAATGTCACATGGGGAGTCTATAGTCCTGTGTATGGTATTACTCCAGTGACTCCTATTTAACGTAGGACTTTCCTTTGCTCACATGGGATGAACTGAGCAGCAGGGGAGTGATAGGAAGGCAAGTGTAAGCTGCTGGGCAAGGATATGTTAACCAACCTGTAAGTTGCCCTGCGTGGCCAAAGAATTGGTTTACTTTAAATTGTGCTTATAAAGTCATGTGCAGTTTCTCATCACATGGACCTTGACAACTGCAAAATGGAAGAACTAACATTAGATCCAGAGACTAGCAGCAGCAGCAGCCTGTGCGGTATTTTGCATAGGTAACATAACTGCTATTTACACTCCTCTGTCTTTAGATTTTGCCACCCGTTTTT
>NW_017306528.1:559407-564627 GCF_000935625.1 Nanorana parkeri
ACAAGAGGCTTCCTCCCCCCAGTCTATCCATCTCTATCTAATCCCACTTTTAATGTGACACATTTTTATTCTCCATAACCAACCATCTTAAGATGTCTCACTTGAGTGTGCAGGATTCTTGACTGGAATTGGCCAGGATACCACCACCATGATTAGGAGTATACCTCTCAGGGGGTTTGATCAGGTAAGCAAGTGTATTTTTGGCATCAGGGGAAGTTCTACTGAATTGGTCTGTCTGAAAATGTTTTACTGACTTTGATTATATATCAGTGGCTCCAATGGTAACCTTACATTTTCTCTCGTTTCTACAGCAAATGGCTGTGCTAGTGACTGATTACATGGAGTCCTATGGTACAAAGTTCTTAAGAAAATGTAGCCCGACAAGTGTAGAAAAGTTGGAGAGTGGAAAACTGCAGGTGACCTGGAAAAACATGGATTCTGCTGAAGGAGGAAAGGAGACTTTTGACACTGTCATGTGGGCTGTAGGTAAGATATTGGGTAAACACAACACAATAAAGGGAGACACTAATGTTTAACTGACTTTTTTGTAAAGTACAACTAAAGGCTCCTGTATGGCGGTTTAAACAAGTAACAAATCCAGTTACTATGTGATGCACAGGTCTCCTACCATAAACAAAAAACTCCCTTTACCTTCCCTGACTGAGCCAAATCTTCCTGTATTTGTGTCTCACACACTCCTCCCCCCAGACACTGCAGCTCACAGTGGAAGGATTTTAGCAACAGAGGGAGTGCTTTTAATCCAGGCAGTGGGCAGGACCAGGTGTGGTCAGGTACTGTTAGACAAGATTCCGGCTTGTAAATCAGCAGTGACGATGATGATAGCCACACCCCCTGAAGCATCTTCTCCCATCATAGTACAAGCAGGCACAGCCTGCATTAGAGTGGTAACTCTGCTCTGAATTTGGAAGCAGTGCAGCATTGTTGCTACACCATCACAGGAAGCTCTATTAGGTATGAAGTAGAAGTATTTGTGGGACTTTGCAGGGGGACTACGAGAAAACTGTAAGTTTAGATGAGGCAGCAACTTTTTTTTTAATGGGAGTTCATATTGATGGCATATATTGTTTACATTAGTCTGTGTAAACATTTAATACAAAGTGTGCACATGACACAAGATTCACATAGTCATATGGGTTGAAGCGCACAGAAGAATCAGTTCACCTTTAGACTCATAATAGACTACTAAACATTTGAAAACGAGCCAAGAGCTCGTTGACTCTAAATGTAAGTGTGAAATATTGAACTGTATTTACTGAACTGAATTTATCTGTAAATGTTTTAATGCGAGTCCTGAAAACACTAGATATTCCATTTAAAAAATAAAATCATCCAATATGACTATTTTCCGCCACCATCTCAAACTTACATTTGTAAACCTAATATTATCAGGGTTATTCACAAAAGGGTGAAGAATTCGGAGAAGGCAGGAGTAGTGAACAATCTAGGACAACATAGCTGATTTGGAAACATTCTCCAATTCAGCTCACTTTCCAGTTCAGCTATGTTGTCCTAGATTGTCCACTTCTCCAAACTCTTCACCCTTTTGTGAATAACCCTGTATGTCTTTTTTTAGTATTTCTACATTCCTGATATCTGTATGACCTTTTTGTGGTTTCTAGAGATCTACCTCACTCTAGTGGATGTGATAGAACAATCTGAGCTTAAGATATCAGATTTTAGATTATACATAGGATTTCTGTAAAATCACTCCTACTCTGCTTCTTCATGTGACATCAGCATTGCAGCCAACTTTATAATTTCAGCTAGTGTGCATGAAATTAAGCTACATCAGTTTGCACTGTGATTTATAAAATAAAGGAAGACAGTACAGTTACAATACAATTCAAGACAACAGGGTTAAAGAAGAACTATGAGGTGAGTGCTTTTCACTCACCTTATAGTTCTAGCCGACCTGTGACAATGAGACTGTCACAGGTCGGCTCAGTAGATCGGGAGGTGAGCGAACACATACCGGAGTTCGCTCACCTCTCGATCCTGTCACGGCTCTCTGCCGTGACAGGGAAGGGGCTGGATTCCCCCCCTCCCCGCTCCGATCCGCCAGCGCTGACTGGCGGAACGGACGGGGGAGTGGGCGGGTAAAGCTGGCTTTGCCTCTAGATAGGCAGAGCCAGCTGTCAGTCACGCAGCTGGGCGGATCCCGGCACAATTGTCGGGATCAGCTCGCAGTATACTGCGGCGTCTCAGTATACCGCGAGCTACAGCTCGCGGTATACTGAGCCTAGGGTGACGGGAGGACGCTAGTTTGTGTCCTCCCGTTAACCCTAAGGAGAAGTATGGGGAAAAGCCTTAACCCCCATAGTTCTCCTTTTAAGTTGACCATACACTGTTTTTTTTTCCATTGAAACTTCAGGCTGAATGAAAAAAATGTGACAGATTCCTCCATCCATGCTAAACAGCAGTGGGTGTGCCACTGTCAGAATACCTGAGCAGTGACAGTAGCCAATTGGCTGCCGTCACTGTGGGACCCCAAATTTTGTAACTAGCTCCTTCAATTTTCTCATTGCAAGGCCACCCACTGAGCAAATTGTGTTCATCATAAACCGGGTGAAATTCCAGCTTTAGGAGGGCTTGCTTGCGCAAGTGTACAATCTAGGGAGGGATAAAGTAATAACTGTGCGGGTGGTAGGGGGGGAGTTGTAGGAGAAAGTAAAAGTTCAGTTGTAAGGTAAAGACAGTATAGCTTCCCTGATGAGATAAGTTATGAGAGATCGCCTAAAGGGCTACACAGTAGAAAATAGTTGGAGAGATTGGGATAGGAAGTTCCAGAGGATAAGAGAGGCTATGAAGAAGTCCTGGAGGTAAGCATGGAAGGAGGAGATATGAGCTCAGTTTTGGAAAGATGGAAAAATTGAGTTTTAGAGAGTGTTGGGACATCCATAATGATATGCCATTAGACAGTTAGTAATGAGTGCAGAGACTGAAGGGGTGAGCTGAGGAGTAGAGAGAGTTATACTTTGTCCGCAAAGTGATGGTATTGGAAGTCATTAAAGCAGGGGTGGGCAACTCCAGCCCTCCAGCTGTGCTTCAAGTACAAATCCCAACATGCCTCTGCCTCAGGGAGTCAGGCCTGTAACTGTCAGTCTCACAATGCCTTGTCGCTCCACAACAGCTGGAGGGCCAGAGTTTCCCACACCTGCAATAGAGGCTGGCCAAGGGAAAAGGTGTAGAAAGATAATAGAAAGAATCAGAGGACAGAGCCTTGGGGGTCCCCTACGGAAAGGAGGAGATGGAGTTGTAGTTTACACTGAAGGAGCGCTAAGATAGGTAGGAGAAGAACCAGGAAAGAGCAGATCCTTGGAGGCCATGAAAATGAATTTTTTTTTTTTTAGGAGCAAAGCAGTATTATGGTGCCATTGTATCCAGAATGACTGTGTAAAAATAGACTTTACCTTTAAAAGAGTTTTCACATCTGCTATCTAGGGATTACTAGAGAGCCGTAACATGAGAGAGGGAGCAATAAAGGTCTTATAACGGGTACTGTTAGATGGGTAGCAAAAGGTATGGCTTAAACCACTTTTTCTTTCCTGTTGACAAAAGAATACAGTAGATCCTGGCACTCAGGAAGGCTGATGTCTGTCTACTGTTCTTAGTGATGTCTCAGCCTGTATATGGCTAACATTAGGAGCAGCATATTTACTTTCAGTGTTGAATATTGGAATAATGATAATGTGTTGAATCATCAATTAAAAATGTATTTTAGTGACTTTGCTTTGATGTGAGGAAACAGACTGACTCTCTATAGAGTTTTTTTCCCCTAACAAACACATATACAAGCATGGCTGTAGCTCACAAAAATATGTGCATTGTGAACTGCTGTACTACCTTATTCCTTCCACTGACCACTGAGAAAATGTGATATCAGCTCAAATTTACCAACTAAGCTGATTAAGCTTTCATCTGTTGGAGGTGTCCTGAGGTTACCCACATGCGGTTTTTAAACTTGTATGTGAGTATTATTAATCCCAATTTGTTTAAATCTTAGTTTATTACACAATGTGTTGCCTGGGCCATAGATGCTTTTCTTATTCATGACTGTAATATAGCAGCTCTGATCACCTGCAAAGTAAATCCAACATTGTGAGCGCATATGTCTACAGCATATATGCAAATCCAGCTCACAAGCACATGTTAAACTAAACATACAGAGCTATTTATTTCTCTGTAGTCGAGCAACTAAACCTGGTAATAAAGACAGTTTTTTTCTGTTTTGCTCCTCTATGCTTTTTTTTTTTATACACTCTCCCTTTTAAGATTAGATGTATGAACTGTTAAATCTGGTTAATTGATGTGAAGTTGGTATGATTCATTGTGTTGTTTTCTTGATGTAGATCTTAAAAAAAACGCACCTTGTATTTATAGATATGGTTCAGTACTGGAAAGTGTGTATTACATTGAGATATGTGACATTACTGTGTTATCCTGTTTAATCATAGCCAGTATATTTTTATTTATTTAGAAAATTAAACTAGCATATACTGCTAGGGAAAAATAATATTGTAACTAATGGCACAAATTTTGGTATAAGCGCTCTTTTTTTTCTTTTAAACATCATACAAATCGCCAGTGCCGTTAGAATGCTGACTGGCACATAATGTGTGCCCTTTCCTACCTCCCAAGCTGAGATGGATAGAGCTTGCACATCCTCACCTACAGTGGCCAGGCAACAGCACAGTAACATATGGCACTATGTGTATTGCGTATGTTGCCATTCTAAATTAATGGACAAATAAAGTAGGTGCTGATGGACCTGCACATGCTCTCCATCGTAGTAAGCTGCATTGGAGTGCAGCTGAGCCTGTTCATTGAAGCATTTAAATACTATTACCAAACAGTAAAAGTGCTTTAAAACAATCCCTCTCTGACCTCTGTAGCTGCATGTACTGTGAAGTCATTCATCCTCAAAGATCTCAAGAGAGACTCTGAAGTTGGGTTTCCATCAGTTTCTAACAGCATACAAGCACATGCTGTGTGTTTAGTGCTTTTGTTGTGACAGTTGGACATTTATTTCCTATAGGCACACTTTAAATATGGATCTGGTTGTGTCTAAATATGATTTCTGACAAAAGGGATTTTTTATTTGTTGGTTTTATATGGAAATAGTGATGTTTTTACAGCAAATCATTACTGCCTTCAGTCTGTTTTAGGGGGGGGGGGGGGGGGGGGAGCATCTTGTTTATT
>NW_017306528.1:564748-594170 GCF_000935625.1 Nanorana parkeri
GGGGGGGGACAAGATTTTCTGATCCTCGAGTGAGCAGAAGATCAAGTAGGCATGGTATTCATTTTATTCGTTTATGGAAGTAAGCACAAGACATCAGTCAGGCCTTCCCTTATTCAAACCTGTCTGATCTCTATTGGCTCTTGACAGTTCAGGACTAATAACCTTAAAATCATCAAGTTTTGAGCCCATGACATTTGATCCATTTTGATGAAGCATATATATATATATTTTGTTGCATCATGGCTCAGTGTCCTGATTTTGCCTGTAAAAAAACGTTGAGATTCATGAGAAAATAACAGTATAACAGTTGTCTGTAGCAGTCACTTGTGACTGGTGACAAGGCTAAACTCTTTGCTTAAAACGGTAAGGTTGATATAGTCTACCATACAAAACCGTAGTGTAGGTTACCATATGTCAGTCAATTTACTCCAGAAAATGTTCAGAATTGTCACATCTGTTCATCCGTACTTCCACACTGTACTACAGGTTTAATTGTTGCATTTTCTCCGTAAATGTTATCACCAGATCAATTAAACAGGAAAACAGAGCCTTGTTCTTAGCCATGCTTTGATAAGTCCCACATGTTGTGGAATCTCTCTCTGCTCCCACGGGGATAACTGCTCCACGTCCATACGGTGAGCCCTCTTAACCCTTGGTCCTAGTTTAAAATTGTAATACTTCCTGATCACTGAGTTAATAAGAAAGCTATCATCTCTTTAAGTATTTTGTCGCCCATTGTGTATATATATTTCACATTTATTTTTATTGAAGTCAGAAGGTTTTATTTTCTTTCTGTTTCGTAGGATAAAGGCTGAAAGTAAAATAAACTATTTGTTCATGATGTGCACTCTAGATAGATACTGTGAATTTAAAAAAAAAAAGAAAAAGGAGATGGAAAGCCAATTTGTTTTCAAGTACTTCTGTCAACTCCAAGATGATACATTTTCCTCAATACTGTGTTTAATATAGGTAGTGGTGTTTGCTGTGCATTTCTAGAAATGATTTCATAATTCTTAGAGACCCTGCTGCTCATTTCAACAAAAATCTTCCGAACAGGTTAATGTGCATTTAATGTTTTTTCTGCATGTTTTTTAGCTGTAAAAGTCTTTTCTTGTTTAGACATCCAAATGCCCTGAGGCTTCTTCTGGTCACTGCTGATGTCATGTAAGCAGCCCCATCAAACTTAGCTGTTGTTGAAAACCAAATCTATACCAGTCCCTTATTCAAGATAGGAGGTTGGTATGGAGTTTAAACGGGGACCCCACACAAAAACAGAAAAAATGGGGGTTCCCTCCTTCACATCAGAGTCCCCTCTTTAAATCAAGACCCCCCTTCACATCAGAGTCCCTCTTTCACATCAGTGTCCCCTTTGTATTAGGTGCCCCACCTCACATCAGAGACCTCCCTTCACATCAGGAGTGTCCTTTTCACATCAGAAGACCCCCTTACATCAGAGCAACCCTTTCATATGCAAGCCCCCCCCCATTTACATCACAGTTTCCCCTTCACATCAGGAGCCCAACTCAAATCAGAATCCCCCTTCGCACCAGAGTCCTACCATCATAAGAGGAGCCACAGCTGCGGCAGCATAGCGGAGGATTGGAGGCGGAGAAGTCTTTGATGGAGGCAAACTTAAATTTTTTTTCTTAATGGATCCCACCCTCCCTGGATTAGCGTCATTTGTTTCCATAAAATTCATGATGTTACGTGAAAATTTCAAGGCACCCCTGAGGAAGCCAGAAAGCAACCTAGGGTGCTACGGCACCGTGGTTGAAAAATGCTGCTCTATAGTGTTTCCCTTCTCCCCTGTCTATTATACTTGTTAGGCCTCCTATGTTTAGTACATGTCTTTTGTTTGCATGTCTATTCATCATCATTTATGAACCTGTCAACATTTGAAAAGCAGTACCTCATTGTTGTCAAACTGCTAAAATTGACACTAAGTAACCGGCAGTGAATGTACTAAAATATCTGCACAAATCCCATACATACCTTTTTAGATAAATATCAGTTTTCTGAAAAGGAATAGTTTTAAAAGTACTTATTTAGGCCAATGTCCATCATACTATTTGGCCTCATTCACACTGCCCTAACTCCCGCTCTCGGGACGCAGACAGTATCCAT
This sequence comes from Nanorana parkeri, assembly GCF_000935625.1. Lineage (NCBI taxonomy): Eukaryota > Metazoa > Chordata > Amphibia > Anura > Dicroglossidae > Nanorana > Nanorana parkeri. Next base: position 566,873 of record NW_017306528.1, read on the forward strand.
TCTGTCTGCATCTAAGTATGAACACCCGGACCCGCATGAATGTTTAGGTGTGCGTATGACAAAGTACGGCCACGTCATCCCATTTGGAAGAACAGGCTGCTACACGCGGCACCTGTCCTTCCCGGGAACGGCCCGATATGGGCGTGCACGCTGCACGGACCTGTACGCCACGAGTTAGCGCATTGTGAATGAGGTCTAAAGCTGCTTTTATGTGAAGGACATGTCTTAAACATTTTTTTGCTGGGTGTCGCAACTATATCTCTTAAAAATATAACATCTTTCTCAATAACTTTAGGGACAAAATGACTGCTGAAACATCTTCTCCTTTGCCATTTTCCCTCCCCCAGCCTGCGGACTGGACAGTATAGGGGCAGCTGAACCTTGGGGAGGTCCTTCCTGTGCCCTCCCTTCATATAAATGTGGAAGGTTGGGGGGAGGGTTGAATAGTCTTGTAACCTAATTTTCTTAACCGTTCATCAAGGGACAGTTGATCAGTGTAATCAAGAACATTGGGTTATACTTCTGCCTGTAGGTGGAATTGGAAACAAACAAAAGGAGTCGGCTAATCCTCGCCACCACCTTGAAGGCTGTACCTGTATCCTGCCAGACTGAGGATTGCGAGACTAGCTTGTAATGTGACATCTGGGCAATGGCGCTCCCCAGACACCTAATGCACTTATTTGTTAGCTGCAGAGCGCTTTACAGGTCCAGGGCTGCGACACAGCCTCTGATTTGATCATGAAGACTCCCTATGGAGTATGCCCACGGGAGGAGCGAAGATTGCCTGAAATTTGGCATTTTCACTGGGTTCTGCATGTGGCACTTTCCAGCACCCATTTACTGTGGTCAGCTGTAGAATGTTTCCCAGCAATTGGTAAATCTGGGGCTTGTCCCCATGTAAGCATGGCACGTTATAATGTTTTTCTCCCATTACTCCTTGAATGGGTTAACACAATAGAAAATTAAGTGTTGCTTCATTCACAGTTGTTCTGGGTGCACTTGCATGGTCTCCTTTCACCTTCTAGTGCGAGGTAGGTTCCCACCACTGTTCTCCTTGCATGGTTTACCTCGGTTTGTGCTTTCTGCTGCCTCATATTGAATAATTCCGTCTCCCTATTACTTCTCTTGCCTCCGCAATTGGCTGCACAGTATGTTGGATCTTAAGCACAAGGTGAGCGGTTCCGCAAGTCTCTCCAGTTCATAACCTTCTAGTAGATTCTCCAGAGTCTGCCTGTGTTATACCTGCAGCTACGGCCACTATTGTGCAGTCAGCTTCACATGATGAGGAGTCTTGCTATTATTTTTTGGATAAGTTTCTGCATTAGGAGCAACAGTCTACTGACATAACTCCTAGGCTTAAAGATACTGTTTTGGTTCTTATTAGCGCAGTGCTTACATGTTTAAAACTGGATCTACCTGTGTCTGAAACAACCCCTTTTAGCTGCCTGGGCTCCCTTACAGTTCCCAATATTTCCAGTACATTTGTTACATAAACCTATTTTGTAAGGAAATTGGACTACTACTGACAAATTATTTGTTCCTCTGAAATGCTTTGCTTAGCAATATCTCATATAGCGGAGTTTACTAAGAAGTGGGCCATTCCTCTTGTTGACCCAGCCATTTCTTGCCGAAATAAAACCCTGACTGTTCAGATTGAGGACATTCTGGTGTTTAAAGATCAAATTGACAAGTATCTGAAAACAATTTCCAAGTCCTTGTTTACCTTACCAGGCCTTGCCCTGCAACCTGCTATTGCTGTCATTGCAGTTTGCCGGACCCTGGGAAATTTTGGTCTAATTGAATGTCTATCATCCTTAATGATCATGCAGTTATGGAACGTCCCTGCTCACAATGGCCCCTCTTTCCAAAGTGGGGAAGATTGGTTACCCTTTGCAGACACCTGGACAACATCATTTCCATTGCATGGGTAAAATATGTTGTTTCCAGGGGCTACAGGCTAGTGTTTCAATATTTGCCTCAACCCTGCCTCCTGTTGTCCAATCTGCAAACTTCCCTTTGAAGATTAACAGATCTATATGCTGTCCTGGCAGACCTCCTACGTCAAGGAGTCATTGCCATTGTTCCTCAAGAGAAAAGGTTTCAAGGTTTTTACTCAAATCTTTTCACTATTCCCAAAGACAAAGGGGGCTTCCCCCTATTTTAGATCTCAAGGTGCTCAATGCTTTCATTTGAGTGCAAAAACTTTGCATGGAATCCAACAGGTCAGTCATTAGCCTCACTCCATCAGGGAGCCGATCTGGCTTTCAAGAATGCGTACTTGCATGTTACCATCTTTTAAGTACATTATTATTATTACATAGTATTTATCTAGCGCCAACAGTTTGTGCAGCGCTTTACAATATATAGGAAGACATTACAATCGCAATACAATACAATTCAATGAGTGTTACCTGCACTTTGCTGTGGGCACACAACTCTACCAGTTTGTTGCCCTTCTTTTTGATCCTTCTGTCTTCTGCACTCCAAGTGTTCTAACTTTGTGCTGGCTTTGTTATGTTCACAGGGTATTCCCATAGTGGGATACGTAGGCAATCTCCTACTAATAGAGTTTGCACAGACCTTGGTCAGCAGGACTGTCCAGACTTTTTGATGGTTTGGTTAGATTCTGAATCCTGGATCTTGGAGTTTATCAATAGGCACAGGTCCCACCCCTTTGTGTTTATGTACATATTTACCTTACATTGCTATTCAGTAAAGTGACCCTTTAGTTTGGAGGTCAGTGGGAAAGGTGTCCCCTTACATTGGTGGAAGAAAGGCATCTTTACATTAATGGTCAGTGAAAGAAGTGCCGCTTATATCTGTGTTCAGTAAGAGGGAGAATGCCCCTACATTGGTCGTCGGAGGGAAGAATGTACCATTTCATTGGTGGTCAGTGAAAGGAATGCCCAAGGAACCCCTAGCAACCTCCATGAAATCCTAATTGAGCATAACTGGTTTAAATATTAATAATGAATACACCATGTCAGTTTTGTGTGTTGGCTAATGTTTGCCTGTACAAATATGTTAAAGTAAACAATGTCCATTGAGTGTACTTACTTTTTCACATGACTGTGTACCATATATTGACAAAATTTTTTATTGTATGTGTTGGGAAAATTGGGTCCCCCTATACTCCGTGGTCTTATTGGTTCTTCATTGGTAATTGTTAATAAAGCATGATTTTATTTTTTCAGTCTGAGGATGTTTGGGTTTGTTTGATAGTCTTTTGGATCATCTTTGAATTATTATGCCACAGTGTTTAAGCTACCCTTAAATCTAGTGCTTCTAGTTCAAAGTTCTGCAAGTGTACAAGCAGTCTAATAAATACAGAGACTCAAACAGTTTTGTTCATAGCATGAGGTGCTTCTGTGCTGAAGCAGCGTGCATTGCTGTTGCTGACTTGTCTTTGAAACATTTGGGTAATTGAGTGTAAAGTAAAAGAGCTCACATATTTAATACAGTCATGAATGAACTGATTATAACTAGTTTAACGTTAGCATTTACTTAGTTTCTAAAATGCAACAAGCTATTAAAATAAATATTTTATGTTCATAGTTGAGATATACTGTAACATCACACTTAAAGGCTTAGCTGATCCCTCACTTATAACTTTTTATACATGTTTGAAACCAAATATACCATACTCTGCTAACTGCATGCTGATCCCCACTTTGATATTCTGCAGTCTTACAGGACTTTTTTTTCCCCCTCAAGTATAGGCAATGTAAAATGTATTTTGTTATAACACAGTATGCAGTTTAGTTATCCAGTAAATGAGATAAATAAGAATTAATCTGCAAAAGTATATACCAGTATACACTGAGTGGCCAGATAATTATGACCACCCCATCAGTACTTCGTTGGGCCAGGAGATGACTCCACGAGATGACTTTGTTGGGCCGCCTCGTGACTCCACGAGATGTTGAAAGGTGATGCGAGGAATCTGACACTGCACTGTTGCCCTTCTGTTGTCTTGTACCAGTCTTGCCACTCTCCGTTCTGCCCTTACATTGACTAGTCGCTGGCGGCCACAATTCGCACGTTCAGACCCAGATTTTTGGCTGACAGTCCAGTCTTTAAACACTTTAACAACAGCTGCTCTTGAACATTTAACGAATTCTGCTGTTTTGCTGATACTCGCTCCATGGCTCTGAGCTCCAACAACCATCCCACGTTCAAAGGCTGTTAAATCGCGTTGTTTACCCATATCGTCAGAAAAAAATCACTTCTACTCTCGTGGTAAACAAACTGCTTCCCTTTTTATAATGGTCTGGCCCTCTAGCAACTTCAGCGCAAATTATAGCTAATTATAGCTAATTTGCCTACAAACATCAGGTGGTCATAATAATCTGGCCACTCAGTGTATACCGGTATCACAAATTGGACCAGATTACCCCCCACTTTATCCCATTTTTTAAAGGATGTTCTGTTCTATACATGGTGATCATGCAGAAAGGAAATTTTAGGTATTTCTGCATGTATGAGATGTATATATGCTGACTGAGAGAAACCTGGAAGGCCCATTTGCATAGAGAAGTGGAAGAGTTTTCCATAATGGAATTCTAATCACCTTTAGCCTTCTAGTAACTGTGGTCCAATAACATAAGTCCCCTTCACTGGATTTTTCAGGAGTTGCATGCCAAATGAATTGCTAAGTTAACTTACTGATAAAGATTATACATTTTTTCAAGTGAGTGGCTCCAATACGCACCTCCATATTTCAACTTACTTTCTACAAAGCCACCATAACGCCTTTCTTCCATCCTGAGATTAGTCTATTTTAGCAATAAGTCCAGCCTCCCCCACCATCCACTTTTTCTCCAGCTTTATACTGCTGCAACTTGTGTCTACTTTTCTAATCTTTTCTACCTGTTTTCACTGCATGTGCTTTCACTGTGTCATTTAATAGACAAACATTTTCATTTCACACATATTTATTCAATGCTAGCATCTCTAAAATTTAAAGCAGGCTTCAAATAAATTATTTTATAGGAGCTTTTTCTTGAACATTCTGTTACTTGCATAGTATCGAGCTATCATTTGGATGTGTTTATTTTAAAGTATTAAATAATGAATAGCCAATTACAAAATGTAAAAACAAATTTGTTAATTTGTCAGCCTAAAATAAAAAAATGGAACAGAGTTTTTATTAATCAGAGGATAACATTAGTAGACATGTATCGCAAGTGAGGTGTAGAGGTGCTGGAAGTTTCGCACCCCGGGTTATGGTATAAGAAAAATAGGATGTTTTCACAATGGGGTGTGCAGGTACCCAGAGGGAGAAAAGAAAAAGGGGCTTTTGAGAAACAATTCCAGGACCTCAAAAATAAAATCTTAGAAATACATTTATTGCAAAAATCGTTTTTTATACATTTAAAAATAAACGAAAAAAAACACCACAGTAGGTAAAAAACATATGTGGGTACATTCACCAGCTGGTGAAATTACCGTACAGTTCTGAGGTGTATGGTACTTATTTTTCTCTCTGTTTTTCAAAGTTGTATACATGCTCCTGTATATTCCGTGTATCCCGACATGTTTCGCCCAGGGGCTTCTTCAGGGGAAAAAAGGGATATTGGGTTGGCTTATTTAGGTTTAAATACATTATATACAAAGATACATATGAGCAGAATAACTGTATTCAGAGAGTTTTATACATGAGTGTACAACAGTAAAATCATTATTTGATAGGTTCTATTAGAAAAAAACATATTATTGACAATATCATATAATAGATTTACACATATAATTCATCATTTTAATAAAAAAATTTTTTGAGAGCTGTGTAGTTTCAGGCAAATAGCTTGCCTGTCTGTATGTGGCGACCTATATCTGACTAAGTCAAGCTCCATCTGATTCTGAAATAGCTGCTTTTCTCTCATCACACCCTCGTGTTTGCGATTAATCAATCGCGAGGACATCTACACGTAAGCAATTTATATTACTCTACACCTTATAATATCTAATATGACTGAGATTGATGAATAATAATGATGAATATAAATGATGACCTCACTATGAGATTGGGTGCAGCTCTCCAGTCTTACTACATGTGGTTTTCTCTATTCCTACTTTAGGATATATATCTTCCTCTATTCCCCTTTTTTCCCCTGAAGAAGCCCCTGGGCGAAACATGTCGGGATACACGGAATATACAGGAGCATGTATACAACTTTGAAAAACAGAGAGAAAAATAAGTACCATACACCTCAGAACTGTACGGTAATTTCACCAGCTGGTGAATGTACCCACATATGTTTTTTACCTACTGTGGTTTTTTTCGTTTATTTTTAAATGTATAAAAAACGATTTTTGCAATAAATGTATTTCTAAGATTTAATTTTTGAGGTCCTGGAATTGTTTCTCAAAAGCCCCTTTTTCTTTTCTCCCTCTGGGTACCTGCACACCCCATTGTGGAAACATCCTATTTTTCTTATAGAGTTTTTATTAATACCACATATCAAATGAAAGCCTTATATGTTCTTATGTTTTTTCTTTGACCCTCCCGTTTGATGCTGAGAGGAAAAACAAATACCCAGCACTTTTGATATTGGAATCATGTGACTCACTCCCTCCTTCCTATGCAGTAGCGCTGGTGATTGGCCATGCAGTGTCACATGAAGGTGGTGAGAGTCTTCAGCCACCTGTAAGCTCTGACTTTCTTCTTTCAGACTCTGGTGTTCTTTGTCATTAGGGATTTGGGGATATAATTACTGCACTGAGGGCACCATCCTTCTAACCTGCCCTTTCCTTGCGCTTATTAATCACAATTTTTTCTTCTTCTGCCTCCTTCTTTCTATTTTTTCAAATTTAAATCTGCTGTAGTTATGTACTCTTGAATTCTGTGTCTTTTGTTGTAGTCATTATTATATCTTGTTCAACTGGCAGGATGTAATCCTATATCTAGTGCTGCAACCAGCTAATCGGTAATAATCAATAATGAGAATAGTTGTCAACTATTCTCTTAGGGACATTTTCACACCAATTGCGGTGCTTTCCAGAGCTAGAATGCACTGCAATCGCTCACAAAACTTCCCCCTTCGTTCTAGGGCAGGAGGGGGCATGGTGGTGCATTGAAGTCAATGGCACCACAGCCACGCCCCCCCCTTCCTGCCCGCAGTGCGATAAGGTTGCCTGCGTTCCGTCCCACTGCAAACGCAAAAAATGCTGCATGCTCCATTTTTTACGTTTGCAGTGGAACCGAATGTGCGGGCAATGTTTTGCCCCACGTCCGATCGCATTGCGGGGGGCGTTGCTGTGGTGCCATTGACTTCAATGCACCGCCATGCCCCCTCCCACCCCAGAACGAAGGGGGAAGTTTTGTGAGCGATTGCGGTGCGTTCCAGCAGCTCCTGCTCTGGAACGGAACGCAATTGGTGTGAACAAGCCCTTAATCGATTAGTTAGTTGGATCCCCAAGCTCTCTCCTCCACACTGGGAGGAGGGCACAGCAAGCAGTGGGCAGGGGCAATAGCCAGCCTGCTATTGGCTATTGCAATTTGAAATGGCCAATAGCATGCTGGCTATTGTGCCAGCCCACTACTTGCTGTATTTATATTCAGCTGCTGTCTGTGGAAGCTTTCCACTGGCAGCTGTCACTCCCTGGCTGAAGCTTTTCAAGCGCCATGTGCTTACAATACAATTATTAAAAAACAATTATTATAAAAGGTGGGGAAAAAGTCATTTTCGGTTTCGGCCTGACAAATTCTGCTGCGGAAGGTGCATTGCAGTGTCAATCATTTCAATAGCACCTCAAACTAGCCTACCAGCCACAGTGTGATCACCCGGACTGGAACGCACGGTACCGCAATGCCATTCATTCCAGTGCAGTGCGATTGCAAAAAATTGTGTATGCAGTTTTATTCTGAAGTAAACTTTGTTTGTAACGCTGCATTTGTATATTTTATATGAAATTAAGGATGGTATTTGTTTACATTTTTTTATCCGATTAATCGAAAAAATTATCGGTCAATTAATCGATTATGAAAATAATCATTAGTTGCAGCCCTACCTATATCTGTTTGGATACTTGTCTCTGCATCTGTTTCAACTGATGAAATGCCAAAATTGTAATCCAAAATTCTTATCTTGAAAAATCTTTAAAGCAAACCTGTATGAATAATAATTTAAAGAAAACCCACTGTCATAGCAGGTACCATTGGTTGCCTTAATGTTAGGTATGTGACACGTTGCAGGAACCGCTGCAGGAACCGAGAAAAATGGATCACTCCAGTATAAATAAAGTGGCCATCCCTGGAATGCCTCCTCCTCAGTATTAATTTTGGTTTTCGATTAAAATCACAGTAATGGAGCAGTAGTAAGGCAGAGAAAGCTGTAGGAGTGAACCAGAGCTGGCAACCAGGAGAGCTGGTTGCTATTTGATATTAGAGCTCTTGAATATAGGGTCTCTTAACATGGCTCTATGTATTTAGAGAGCATTTTGGAAATAAATGTAGTGTGGCAGCATGCAGATAAAAGTGTCTGGGTCTAGACAGGATGGAAGAGAGGTATGTCCCAGGTTCAGGCATTATACTGAAGATTTCTTCTAGGGGGAAGTGCTGAGAGGACTGGAGGCTTGGAGGTAGCAAGCCCAACTGAGGCAAGCTGGCTTGTTAGGGCCTCTATAATATCTCCCAGCCTCCTAAAGGAGCTGTGCCACCCTGGAACCAGTCTGTGGACCTGAGCAGACTGGGGAGCTGTACACGTGTTTGGTGCTGAACATCTGTGTGGTGAAAACCAGCCTGTGTGGCAAAGACAACAACCATACTTGCAAGGTGACAACAACCATACTGTGTGGCAAGTGAACAAGTTCCAGCCTGTGTGCACAAGGTTGCTCCTAGCCGGTAGTTAGGGAAAACTCTGTAGTAAGTTGCCAAAGAGACAAGGATTTATTTTCATGTTTCTTTTGTTTTGCTGTTGTTTTGAGCTAGTTAAATGAGTGAATAAACTGCACGTGTGCTTTTCACCAAACGTCATTCCCCGCTGTGGCTGTTTTCTGTGTGGATTACTCATCCAGGGAGTCACACACACACCTGCTGCCGAGCTACTATCAAGCTAATACCCTCACAGTGGACATTTTAGGCCCCTTTCAGAGGGGCAGTCCAGTCAGGTCAGCCTGTCAGTTTACATCCGGTTACTCCAGACCCCGGTCAGGTATGGAAAAACAAACAGAAGAGTGTTCCATTTTACCAGACTTGATCGTGCCAGATCAGTGATAATTTGATGTACACTGACACATGTCTGTCCGATTCCCCGTAGACCAACAATTGGTCCTGTCATTTCATTTTATTTCTCCATTGCAGTAGGAGGAATCTGTGACATCCAATCAGTACTGTTCCAATCAGGCGGGGATCCATGCACAGATTCCCTCCTGATCAGAGAGTGGAAAAGGGGTCTTAGGGTACTCTTGGTACTTTGGCCATCTGGTGTAAAATGGTGCAAAATATAATGACGCTGAGGATCAGTGTTTCCTGACAGAGGTTTAGGTCAAATGTTGATGCCCTGTTGATGTATCTTGTCCATTTGTTCAGTCTGTTACTTTCGTGCTGGTACTGTGCAACTATTTTTGTGATTGTTGTCTTTTTTTCACAAAATGTTTTTTTTAAATGACATCAAATGTTTTCAGTCAGCTATAAGTAATGATACTTAAGTGATAATAATATTTATGTTAAATTGGAAATGCTTTTGTTTAAATCTAATATGTTGATACGTTTAAGTGGTAGATGTTCAGTTTGTTTAGTTTAGTTGTGGCTTACTAGAGCATCCTTTATGAAAAATGTGTGGTAACTGTAAGGCACCCATGAACATTAGATGCCAGTCATCTGATACTTGCAGTTTTGCTTGGCATTTTGGTTGACCTAAGAGAATCTTAAGCAATCAAGACAAAATCAATATCAAGATACTAATATGGCAATGGAAAATTACAGGCAATACAACTAACTAAAGATTGTATGAGTTCATGTCTGAACCATGTCTATGTGAGTTATAGACTGCAATGTTTCTGACATGAACAAACTGGAGCTTTGTACAAATATATCAAATAGATTGTAGAAACATTTAGAATTTTTGCATGTACATAAAGAAAACATTGTGAGCAACTACACAAACATTTGACCCATGGGCAGTCAAACTCCTCTGTGAGATAGCCAGAGACCTCCAAACGGGTTTTTGGGTTGCAGAATGTTAAATGGTTAGGCTTAAGAAATGTGAACTTGCAGTGGAGTTCGATCTGATCTCCAGTGATTATATGAGTGTAGCATAGGGCACATACTATCATCTATGGCTCCTGGAGCTATAGACATTGAATCAGACAGGACTGTATAACATATGCCTTTCTTATTGTTGTCAGTACTGGCTTGCAGTTAAAGTGCAGACTGCAGGCAGCCTGAATAAAACCAATGCCGTTTTGAAACTGAGTTGGATCTGTAATTTGCAAAGGGATAAAAAGGGCAAATGTAAGATATATTGTATTTTCAAAGTTGCTTGGTAACCTGGATATACAGAATTGGAAGAGCTGATGAGTCTTAGGGTTAGTTCACACCATAAGCAGTGCGTTCCGGTCCGATTCTGGCCGGAACGCACTGCCTCTCATTGCGGCCGGCTCACTTTTTTGCCGGGCAGGAGGGGGTGTGGCGGGCCATTGAAGTGAATGGCACCGTAGCCACACCCTACAGCCTCAATGCGATCGTCCGCACGGGATCGCAAGGCACTTTGTGCCTGCAGTGCGGTCCGGTGCGATCAAAATGCTGCAAGCACTATTTTGATCGCACCGCGCCAGACCACACTGCAGGCACAATGTGCCTTGCGATCCTGTGCAGGCGATCGCATTGCGGGCGGAGGGCGTGGCTACGGTGCCATTCTCTGCAATGGCCCGTCAAGCCCCCTCCTGCTTGGCAAAAAAGTGAGCCGACCGCAATGCGAGGCAGTGCGTTCTGGCCAGAATCTGACCGGAACGCACTGCTTATGGTATGAACTAACCCTTAAAAATAAATTTATCTTCGAAAGCCAAATGCGCAAGCAGATGGGCAGCACTGTGGCTTAGTGGTTAGCGCTTCTGCCTTGTAGCACTGGGGATCCTAGTTTGAATCCCAACCAGGTCACTATCTGCAAGGAGTTTGCATGCTCTCCCTGTGCTTGCGTGGGTTTCCTCTGGGCACTTCGGCTTCCTCCCACATTCCAAAGACATGCTGAAAGGTTAGTTGGCTCCTGTCTAAATCAGCCCTCTATGTATGCATGGGATATAGCGACCTTATATTGTAAGCTCCATGAGGGCAGGGACTGTACGCTATGTAAAAGCGCTGCGTAAATTGTCGGCGCTATATAATTACCTCTAGTAAATAAAAATAAATTATTAAAAGCAGTAATGTGTACATTTAAAAAAAATGTATTTTATAGCTAAATTGCAATCAAAATGCTTAATGCACAAATGAAATTAATATATTGTAGCTGTTTCACCTCCTACAGGATTTGTATTTCTGTCCATCCTGTCATGAGATTTACACGGCTATGCCAAACAGTCCTGCCTGGCAAGGAAGGGGACCTGAACATTCCATACTACAGTTGCATTTCCTTCCTACTCCCACCTTTTGGCTGGAAAGTAAAAAGAAGCAGCACACTAATGTACTCATCTCTCTGTCAATCTGCTCTTTCTTATAAACATGATTCTTGCCTGATTGGCTTCTTGTACTGCCTCTCCCTCCCCCTCTGTGAGCTCTGCTGTACATGGACTGTAAGGGGTTGATTTAGGTACTTACACTGTTTGCGTTTGAAGTTTTGAACATTGTGGTTGTATGGTAAGGCAAGAAATACAAATGGTGGGTAAAACAGTTCACATACAATATATGTAGTTCAAAAGTGTATTTAGCTGTTTGGCTGGTTTTCAAATCTATTAGAACAATTTTTAACTGAATCAAATCACTTTCATTAGTTCTGGAAGATATACATAATCATTCGTTTTTGAGTGTGCAGCTCTGACATTATAAATGATGGCGTGATCTAAAGCATCTGTGTTGATTTTCTTTCTTTTCAAGTGATCCTGATCTTATTGTTAGGTTTTAATATTGGTTCCATATTTCTATCTCTCAGGATTGTGCTCTCTGGAAAATGAGCAGCAAACCATTCCACACCCACAGCACCGAAGGGGTTTAGAAATGAGAAAACTATATATTAAACTTGTCTGAAAGAGCCAAGTGGTTTTCTGGCGTCGGCTCCACAAATTTACAGAGACTGGACCTCTAGATCTTGGGGAAAAATTGATTTACAGGAGGTGGAAGAAAAGCCAGACTGAGGAGTCGGGGGATTAGGGTTGCATGTGAAAATGTTGGAGCATTTTAAAACTTTAACAACTTGACTTACGGCTTTGGGGTCTCATTTACCAAATGCTAACAAATCTGATACAAAATCTGATTGCCAAATGTAATCCTAGTTGAGGAACTTGAGCTAGAATGGCTGACTGCCAGTTAAAATCCAGTATTAGTGTAATGTTTTAATTGCACTTTGATATGTCCATGAGAATGGCTTCTGAAGGCAGAGTGCGCTCACAGAGTAATGTTGGCGAATGTGTTTTTCATGTGGTTTCCTTGCAATTAAAGCAGACTGCTCACAGGTGGAGACAGTAAATCGGAAAACCTTAAAGTGCTGTGGCTTTGATAACCTCAGCTGTTGTTTTTGTCAAAGCAAACTGGGCTTGGTAGTTATGCTCTGAATGGAGTTCATCCCTGCCCTTTGCGTGCTAAGCTGGCTTTTGGCTTCATACAAAGCAGGAAAAGAGGGAAGCAGGGAAACCCCATTAACTATCCATTTGCAGAACATCTAGACCTAAACTCTCAATACACAAAGAGCTACAACGGTAGGAAGTTGTTTCACATCCGAGCCAAGATAAGGTCCTGGAGGTTTATTATTTTTGCTGTTTGATAGCATCAGCCTGGAGAACAACGGGCAGAGGGGGAACAGCAGATCTCCATCCCTTGGGGATGACAGGAGGAAAGACAGACAGATAACCAAGTGCCGACAACTTGAGTCAGAGCTCCCAGAGGAAGTGTTGGTTTTAGCAGATGAAATGTATATGCAGGAGTATGTAGCAAGGCATGCAGAGGTGGCATTGTTATGTTCAGTGGGAAGAAGGAAGGTGTGAGAGTCTCTGCATTCCTAGCAGATGTAGGAAATTATGGAATATTTTTTTATGTTATTGATGTATTTCGGTCAGCTTTGACATGCCATGTTTTTCCACTTGTTTGCTCCAAATCTGCCTGGCCCGTACATCAAAGGACTTATTTTTCTGCCAAGTAAATATTCTTTTTTCCTTGTCTCCACTTTGAAAGAATATCCGGAGTATGTTAGATATTCAGGTGAAGAAGCACATAGTTGTGAAACTGTTGGGGAGGCAAAAAGCTCAAGAGAGAAACTAGTAACAATGCAGCTATTTAATCATTTTGCCAACCAGATTACCTTGTTTTGTTCTATTCATATCCTCAGGGCACATCCCTGGGGTATCCTCCCCTCTCTGTTGGCAGACTACCCTGAATCTCATTGCAGTTTGCAAATAAACAGGCCTCTTTTTTATAATTGACTTAATCTAGTTTAAATACTTTGCCTCCTTAATTACACATTACCAGATTGCCAGTGCTTTTCTTTAATAACAAGCCTTTTCATTTATAGAACAGTTTGCTGGCTTAAATCTTTTTTCATACCTTCTTTACCATTGTTATACAGAAAGTACTGTACCTATGGCTCTGTCTTTTGTCTTTGTATGTATGCGTATGCCAGACTTGTGAAAATTAAACTTATCAAGATATTTTAACTCTCTTTATACATGGCCATAGAAATAAGGCTGCACTTGGATATTAACCAATAATTTGAGCACCAAGCATTCCTTTATCCAGGCATACATATAGAAAAGGCATGTTTTTTATGCTACGTGTTTTCTCTTCTGTGTGTACAGCATACACTGAAAGAGCTAATTGGGAGCAATAATCTATTGGTATAGCTCTGTCAAAAACAGCATCTGCTTGGGAGGTCTGACATCAGCGGGATGTGCCAATGATCATGTAAGATCCATATTAAAGTGTATACATTTTCAAATTACCACAAAGGGAATTTTTCAGGATAATAGGGGCCACCATCCTTCTTCTTAGACACTGACCTGGAACAGGCATGGGAATGTTATGTGTGGGGACCCCTGATATGTACATGTATGTATGTGTTCAAGGTCAGTGACTCGCTTGGGTGAAGAAAGAATCAGGATGACAGCCTTGCAGTATGCAACTTTAATTATTTTATTTTTTTGTTTGCAAGTGCCTCTGAATCTGAAATCAAATCATGCAGTCAGTTTACTTAATGTGCATGGAGTGCAGGTACTTCTGAAGAACCCGTTTGTACTGAGTGGATTCAGCAGTCTTTTTTTTTTTAGAAAGCAGAGAAAACCAGAGCAGAAGACAAATTAAGCTTATACATTATTGGCCTGTATGGAAATTGAGCTGCCTGGTATAAATGCAGTAGCAAACCTCTGAATAATATGTTGTCCACGCATAGTCGCATGTTGTGACTCTTCTTTTTAGTAACTTTGATAAACTTTGTTCCAGTTGATAAAGGGCAGTACCAGAAAGTTATCAGTTAATTATGGCCTTATGATTTTTAATTGGGGGTTGGAGCACTTTGTAGTTTGGAAAATAATAGCTAATTAACAAAAATACGTATCTATTTCTTTTGAGTTTTTGCACAATACAGTTCAACATAGGCAGAACAAAAAGACATAAAAAGTTGTATAGACAATTTTAAGTTATAAGATGAAGGCACATAAAGGGGAATTTATCAAAACTGAGCAGGGTAAACTGGAGCAGCTTTGCATGGCAACCAATCAGCTTCTCTCTTCATTTTGTTCAGTTAAGATTTGAAAATGAAAGAGAGAAGCTGATTAGTTGCCATGCACAGCTGCTCCAGTTTTGATACATTCCTCTCATAGTGTTGACATTGGCCCCAAAGACTCTAGCAACTTCAGTACGAAATATTGCAGTTTGTAGTGAGGTGAATAAAAGAAATACATATCTTTTTCAAGAAGTGGCACAGATTTTCTTCTGCATTTTCTGATCCATTTAATACATTTTTGCAAAGAATCTGTTGTTTGACTCACATTTATTACCTATGTTCCTTGTTTTAGGTCGTGCTCCTGAAACTAAGCATCTGCATTTGGAGAAGGTTGGAGTGAATATCAAGCCTGAAACAGGAAAGATAATTGTTGATGCTTTGGAAGCCACGTCTGTTCCAAACATATTTGCAATCGGAGACATTTCGGAGGTAAACCACCCATTCCCAGGTTTTAGGCCTAGTCATGCCATTCATGTTGGTGGATTACTCTTGTGTGTACATGGTAATACCACTAACAGCTTTCACTTATCTCAAAATGGTGGTCTGTGTAAGCTTGAATGGTATATATTGAATCTGTTCCTGAAAACTGCCACATAACCCATTCTGCAGTGCCTTTTATATGCTGTCTGCATGTAATAATATGTGCCAAGGTGTTTACTGTCTGAAAGACCTTTAATTTCAGATAAAACTTTTGCCGGTATAAATACTATTTTTTAGTTTTCGCATGATCAATATCTACTCCAAACTGGCCTTAGAACAATCACCATACATGATAATGATCCTTTAGTTTGCTGTTGTACCGCTACCATGCAACCATATATGCAATTAGATTTAGAGTATTTGGCTTTTTGTCCACACATAGGTAGGATTTAACTGAATTAGGTATTTGTCCCACGTGGCAATTTCAGCTTATTTTAGGCTGGCAGCGTAACTATCATGCCTGTTTATTATATGTATAGTTTATTTTGTATAGGTTTCTTTCTAAATACTAAAGGCTGGGGGTTCCATAAACAATTGATTCTACTGTCAAAAGACAATATTTTACTTTCTGTCATGGACCTCGCTGTAGTGAATGGACTAATACATTCTAAGTTACCAACATTCTAACTCCCTCAGGATCTAATACATATTCCCTCAGGATGCAGTGCAGTCAATAGCAGAGCAGATCAGCACCAGGAGACGCAATGATCCCTTAGACATGCTGTCAGAGTGTGAACAACCCAAAAGAGATGGTCAAACAACACAGATGTGGCTTTTCTATTGTCTTTTGAAAGGCAGCAGTATCTAGAAGGATGTTTGCTTTACTATTAGCTCTGAACAGAAAACCCAAGCTTTATCTGCTGCTTCAATCTTCATGTTGCCTGAATGCCAGGATGCCATGTCTGTTTCCTTCTGCTCTAATGGATGCCAGCAGTGTAGATGAGAAATAGGAAGAATTTAGGGCGCCTTTAGAATGATTCTGTACCACATTTTGTACATAGCAGGACAATCTGGGTAGTGTTTATACATACAGTATGTATTGTGTTGCTGCCATGTACCCTAGCAGATAACATTGTTTGGAAATCAAATCTGACAGATCTGCCTTTTATTTTGAAAGAACACTTGTGAAGATTTTCCACATTCTTGCATTAGGGTCGCCCAGAGCTGACACCTACAGCCATCGCAGCTGGAAAACTTTTGGCACGGCGATTATTTGGTAACTCTACAGAATTGATGGATTATGACAGCGTAAGTGGCTTTGTGTCATTTACCTCTTCTACACATGTTTTGAAAACAATTGCTGTATGTGTATGTGCATCCTACTGGAAAATTAGCGTACTGCATGTGTCTGTGGTATTCTGTGAGTTTTACTATAAATACTTCTGTATGATTTATAGAGGACTTGTGAGCTGCTATTTAACCATGTCATGTTCCAGTTTCAGCTGAATGGCCTTTTCCCTATGCTTTGTTTTTGCAGGTTCCCACTACAGTGTTCACTCCACTAGAATATGGTTGTGTAGGGCTCTCTGAGGAGGAGGCCTTAGCATCATATGGAGAGGATGCTATTGAGGTATAATTCTAACATTTCTAGTGTTGTAACATGTTGGGTTAGGTAACCTTAGCTTCTAAAACGCTTTTAAAGTTAATTTAAACCCCAAAACAAAAAAATCATTAAATGCAGCTAACCAGTCTTTAGATGTGGTGGCTACATTCGTTTTCTTTTTTAAGGTTTTTTTTTCACCTGGTGATCTTGCACTGCATTTTCTAGCAGGATCAACTGGTATTTTACAGTTAATTCTCAAACAGATATAACAAAATGCTTTGAATGGTATAACAAACCAAAAAGGAACAGATAAGAGATGTTTATTGTTGGGGTTAACATACACTTTAGGGTCTCTGTTGATAGGGCTTTGTTCACGTCAGAACTACTTTTCACCCCATTCTCTATAGAAATTCAAAAGCAGCTTGGAGCAGATTAGATGCACCTGCATTTGCCCATCCATTTATCTTGGTTTTCTCCAGATTTTTTTTTTTTTTTTTTACTTGTCTGTATCCTGCTCATACTTCCTGTCTTAGAGACACAGCGGGAAGTATGAGCAGAGCTCTCCAAGGTGAGGAAGTCTCTTCTACATAGGAACAGGTTAGCCTATTGGAAGATTTAGACCTCATTCACACGGGACGTGTTGCCCCATACAGTATGAGGGGAAGAAGTGTGCAGGCAGCTCATGTAAGCCCATGGCAATGCACGAGTTGTTCGCCCTCATGCTGCCTCCCACATCTTCGAGTTTTGAAAGCCGCACTCAGAAGGATGCATACATGATGGATGCTGTACGAGGCAACACACCCTGCGTGAATTAGGCCTAACCTGTTTCTGTGACAATTCAAACATTTTGTATTTCTCATTACTTTCTGTATCCAAGAGAGTGGTCAACAAGTGATGGTGACTATTCCCTAGCAGGGATACAGACTGCAGTGAAAACCTGACGGGTCAGTAAAGGTTTTAGCTTTACATACACTTTAGGTAATCAGAAATATGGAGTTAACACTGTGTTTACTTAAAGTAATTTTCAATAGAGCTTTTACATTTCTTTCTTTATAATGTCAATAATGTGTTATGCAATGATTTGTAGCTTAACCGTCTGTGGACCAGCCACTCCAGCCACTGTGTTAAAATGGCCAGTCCACTGGCGCATTGTTCCAGGTGTGCGTGCGGCCACTGCAACCACTGCTTATGCTGTCATCATGCAGCGGAGAGCCCCGGCTCTACACACAGAGATGATCGGACCGGCTCTGTGTCCTGAGATTGGTTATCACAGCGATCACATGGCAATGTTTACATTGCCAAGCCCTCCCCTTCCTCTTACATCAGAGTCATCCATTCATGACACACTAGTGTAGTAGCCAAAAATAAATAAATAAAAAGTATTAAATAATGTTAAAACCCCACCTCTGCTTCCTATGTTCGATCCATTATGTCTATGTGCTGACCTGTATATCACCCTTTCACCACCCTTCTCCTGCACATATATACTCTAATCCAGGGGTAGCCAAACTCTGGCCCTCCAGCTGTGGTGAAACTACAAATCCCATGATGCATCTCTCTGCGGGAGTCGTGGCTGTGAGAATCTTGCAATGCCTCATGGGATTTGTAGTTCCACCACAGCTGGAGGGCCGGAGTTTGGCTACCCCTGCTCTAATCCCTTCACCGCCATCCTCCCACTGTATGTGACCTACACATTGACCCCTTCACCCCCTCCTCCCTCTGTCTATGACCTGTACATTTATTGTATCTGGTGCACTATTACCAAGCTCCATGTATTAACCCCCACAATGCTGGCATATTAATTTCCAAAAAATTGCGGCAAAAAAATCAGATCACCTTGGAGTGTCTTCTTTCCAAAAAGGGGTCATTTCAGGGATTTTCCTACTGACCTGACATTTTTATTTGCTATGATTTATAAACAAAAGTAAGAGAAACTGTCTTTTTTTCAAATTTTTGGAGGTCTTTTTTACTTTCTATAGTAAAAAATAAAAAGTGGTTATTAAATACAACTGAAAGAAAGCTCTATTTGTCTCAAAAAAAGATATCAAATTATTTTGTTCTAGTGTTGCATGATAGAGAAATTCTCAACCAAACGTGTAAAGTGCTGAAAACTAAAAAATGGCCTGGTAATGAAGGCCATGCCGGGACTGAAGTGGTTAACCACCTATGCTAGCCATACATGGCTTGATTCTCACTTTTTCACCCTGTGGGCTGAATGAGAGAAAATCAATGGATTCTTCCATTCACAAATAAACAGCAAGCAGTAGGGGAATCTCCTTTGTTGGCTATTGTAGTCAGTAGCTGCTCCACCCGTGACTGTCTGAGCACTCAAACAGTGACTGCATCTGATAGGATGCAGTCAATGTTCAGCAAGTTTTTTCCACCAGGCTGAGTTAATTGTTTGGGAGGTGCTTGCAGGGCCTCCCACCACTCAAATTTCAGCCAATCAGCAGGAATCAAAGAAGTTTAATTTGTCTGTTGCCAGCCTTAAGTAGTTTTGGTGTTATTAGTATGCTTCCTAATTAATGGCTTTTCAGATAAGATATCATCCACACATAGTTTTCAGCCAACTCCTTGACTTGCCTTAAGAAAGAGCAGTATAGCACAGCCATGTGTAGCATTGCAAAACAGGCAAAGCCAGAGTTTGAAATATAAATTCAAATTATACATGAGAAGTTTTATTGATATGATACTTTTCATCAAGCTGATCTCTCTAAACATATATCTCAAATTACTTGAACAAACTGAATATTCCCTTTAACATCAATCACAGAGGCAGGTGAAATATGTTCCTTCTCAAAAGATTTTAATCTTGCAATTTCTCAGTCAAAAATGCTATTTGTATAGCTGAAGCCTAACAGCCCATCGTTGTCATTATTTCTGATTGGCATAGAGCTAGCTCTACTTTCATCTGAGTAGAGAATGGCACATTTAGATATGCTATTTCCTGGCATTGTAATCAGTTATTCTGTGCGTAAAAAGACATCAGCAGTGCTCATCTGCCCTGAAATTCTATCTTGCGATGTATCACAGCAGATGTTGAGGATAAATGTCCCAGGATTCAGCAGCTGACTGCATTTACAGGGATGAATGCTGCCACTACTGCTATTATCATTTTTTCCACTTATGTTATGAATCGCTCATTAATCTTTAAGTGAGTTAACACCACCTGCAAGGTTACATATGACAAAACTGTCATCTTTCCAGCCCCCCTTCCTCTTTCAACTGGTTGATTGACACATGGATACGGCCTGTGACTGAGCGATTGCTGCAGGGGTTCTGTGACATTTTTTTTTTCTCTAGACAACCAAGATGAGACTAACCAGATCAGCCTGGGACCCCAGGCAAAATGTTGAGGACACAGTATAAAATGTTAAGTGAAAGGTTGGTGGGGAATTATGCTGCCTGTAGCAGCATTGCACTCTTGACTATCCACAGGCTAATTCTTGCAGAATCCTATTTTGTCAATGAACCAGAAATTGCTTGATCACTTTGGAGTTGCCTTCAAAGTACAAAGAACATCTAATGTGGTTTTCATGTTCTGGATTTTCGGTGAAGTGAGGAGTGATGAGCTTCTTTTGTACCTAACCAGCGTCGATAGTTCTAATATTGTTTTATCAGTTTTCATCATAGGAATGTAGTCGCTGCTCAATTTAAAGGAGCATTTTTATTTTCTTAGTCATTTCTCTGTTCCGTTACTAGAAAACTGGTCTTTCTCTGAATAACTTTTTTTTAACCTCTTATGATTCTTTTCTAAATGTATGTTTATAGTTTTAAAATATATGAACTTTAGGGACAAATAAACCTAAAGAAAATATTATTTATTCCTACTGAGCTACTAATACCAGTCACAAAATTGATTTATTTTGTGCAGAACATTTGACATATTTGTGGCTTGGTTTTGAATCCATGTTTGTTGTGCATTTATTATCGAAGACTTTCTAGAGCACATGAGCACTATGTAATTGATCACTGTTTTTGTAACTAACAGTTGGCAGTGTGTTATTGTGAATGTTGTGGGTGTATCACCCATTGTATTAAGGCTGTTAGGCTAGAAAAGGAAAGAAATGTTCTATGAAATGTGCAGCACTGCCAAGGACTCAGCATGTTCTGCAAAATAGCCAAATCTAGCCCTGTACCGCTGTCAAGTGAAAATCTCCTGGCCTCTATGGACCTAGTGCTGTGTTTTGTCCCCAGCTTTTATACGTGGTCATTCTTTCATATAATAATGCACAGAAGGTGAGAACTATACATCTACACTATACTACCTTCATGTTTAATATTTTTAATATTATGTATATACTGTAATAAGCTCTTGACAAATTAGTTACTACACCCTATATAGGGGTCTAATAGCTAACTAGGGTTAGTGTAATTTGTGCACTGTGTGTTGTTTTCAGTTGCATGGTATTAGCCTATATGTATAAGAAAAAGTATTATTTCTATGTATATCGTGAATTGTTTATATTCCACATTATGTTTTGTCAGCCTTTGACTGATTATGTATGTTGTATCAATACTTTTTTCCTCAGGTCTTCCATGCATTCTACAAACCTCTGGAATTCACAGTGGCTGGCAGAGATGCTTCTCAGTGTTATATTAAGGTGAGGCTACAGTTGGTCACACTAGGGCAATCCAGACATGGCTATTTTTGTGCAGGTCTTTAAATGGAAACATCTTCTGTGGTAAAATGGCCAGCCTTAAACATGGCTTTGTTGGTAGATTTTTGCCCAAATCAGTAGTTTTATATATCGGTCATCTAACATTTGTGGCTGACAGGTATTTTTATTCTAAAATTTAAAATGGACAGTTTATTTTTCGAACTGGCCATGTTCATTATCACATTGTTGGTCTTTTCCTGACATAATTTATCATACATTACCATTATGCATTCAATCTAATCTAAAGGCAGCTATAGTTTTAATTTATCACCTAAATTAAGAAGCCCATATTTTTCTTCTATGTCTGGGCAGCCTCCATCCTTCATTTGCTCAGAGAAGATAGCCATTGGGCAGTTTTTATATTGCTTGAGGAAAGCCATTGACGGGACAGTCTATTGCCTGTGAAACTGATCCTGCTGTTTCCTCCTCTATAACCATAACAGGAATTTTGGTGTTGAGGGAGATAGGCGGTGAGGCAGCCATATTTGATGCGCTCAGTAGAAAATCTTGCTAGGGCCAGTTTTTTACAGGAGTCAATTAAGGTGGAACCCAAGTATTCCCGTTCAGTGTCATAGCTGTGCTGGGAGACATTGTGAGATAATCAGTTTATGTTTGGACATCTAACCATTCTCTGATATCTGTAACCAGCTTCTCACTAAGGACCCATTCACACCAGACGTGTTGGGGTTGCGCTGGCCATTTTTTCCAGTGCAGCCCCAACACAAGACAAGGCAATTTGCCTTGTTACAGATAGACACTATTCACACCATTGCGTTGCGGTGCAGCATGCAGCACTTTTTTTTTCTGCGCAGCTGAATACGGAGCAGTACAACCGCCTTGCACCCTGCTGTGCCCATTAAACCGAATTAAAAAAAATAGGGATGCACCGATACCGTTTTTTCTGTATTGAGTACCGATATTTATCTTTCGGTACTCGCTGATACCAAGCACCGATACCGGTACTTCCGCTAGCATGGAGCCGGCTTCCCGGCCAATCAGGAAGTCGGGCGGCGTGTTCTTATCTGCCACCTGGCTTCTTGGTTGCCTGGGAGGCCAGCTTGGTGCTGATTGGCTGGGAAGCCAGCTTCCTGGCCAATCAGCATGGAGCTGGCTTCCTGACCGATCAGGAAGCCAGGTGGCGAGTCATTACCCACCTGCCAGCTTCCTGATTGGCTGGGAAGCCGGATCCATGTTCCCTCGTGGCACTGCACGGTCAGAGGAAATCTCCCTCTGACCAGATGTTCAGGGAACAGGGGTAAGTATCAGAGCATTTGGACGAGTAGTCGCCCAAATACTCGGTATCGGCACCGATTCCAGTATCGGTATTGGTGCATCCCTAAAAAAAGATGTATACAGTGTGATGTGCCAGGATAGGCATATCGGCACTTTGCTGGGCACCGCAAACCAGCTGCTGTGTGATTTAGTGCAGCGGCTGGTGTAAATGGGCCCTTTTAGAGAGATGATCTCCTTGTAGTTATTTGAGTCCTTGTACCAGTATTTAACTTAGGTAATGACATTTCTGCTTTACAATTTCATCCATGTCCATATGGCAGAACATCTGTTGGATAAATCTGCTAACATATATCAAACGTTTATTATAAGGTCTTTGATTATTGAAAAGTATAAAAGATTTCTGACAGTTGTGATCCTATCCATACTCATTGCCTTGTTTTAGTCTTATAATTTACAGTATATCTTAGCAGTAGAACAAATATTTGGTCTTGCTGTGCATTATTCAGCCAGATTCGTGCTGATTACAATGTTCTCTAAGATTTACTAAAATTCACGATTCTTTAAACAAAACAGAAGTTTGATTTCTCTGTTATTGTAATTATGGTAATTCTATTCATTGTACAGAGATATATCTTCTGCTGATTTGTATATTGTAGTACTGAGTGGGATTTGAAATGGAACTTATCTTATGGTGCATTTGTGTAGTCCTTTCCCAGAATGCACAGTTGTATCTGAAAGAATAAGTCATGTAGGAATGCTGGCATACAGCAGTTTATGAAGAGTGCCATAATACTGAAATAAATAGCAGTCTCCACTGAGCATAATACATATTACTTAAGAACAAAGTCACAAATAGTGTATTTGCAAAATGATAGTGTTTATTGGAATTATAAACATATGTACCACCATTCCTTGGCAAAAAATGAGTGTTCTAATATCAGGAGCATGTGTCAGAGAGGGATTTGTGCTCCTAAAAGAAACCAATGCAGTTTGTGAAATGGGGCTTTACAACATCCGCTCTCTTTGCGTTTCCTACAGATGATTTGTCTCAAGGGGTCGTCGCAGAGAATTCTCGGTCTACATTTTACTGGGCCAAATGCAGGAGAAGTCATCCAAGGATTTGCCCTCGCAATTAAGTATGTTTTAAAACAGAGGGTTAGTGAGAGGGAAGGTACAATGTTGGTGCAAAATGGGGATGGGGTGGATGGCAACCACAGATTCAATTGGGCAGAAGAAGCAGTTAACCCTGTAGTCCAGGCCAATATTACAAAATCACCACTGCTGCCCATTATGTCTCTTGCTTTTACAGTAATGAACAAAAGATGGATGTCCACATAATATTTTTCTGTGCTTTTAAACAAAGACATGCACTGATTTGAAGGCATCAGCCTGACCAAAATTTTTCCCCTCACGTGTATGATAAGTTTTGCTTTGTAAATATCTGATCTTTTTTTTTATTTGTGACATTATATATTGGTAATTTGAGAAAACTATGTTGCACTATGTAAACAAAAATAAAATATAAAAAATAATCACCACTTAAAACACACTATGTAATCAAATGGACTCTTTTCTTTGCATATGCAGAGGAAAGAATTAGGGTCACTTAGCATTCCCACCTTCCCAGCAGTATGTACTTACCTTTTCTCACTCATGCGCCGCTCTGTTTGACCCTGAAACTGAAAGCCCTGTGTTAGCGCTAAACCAACATAGCTGAGGTTACAGCGCTATGGACCCCATTCCTGACCCCCCAAGTGACAGCACTAGGCCGATCACACAGCACCAGTCACCACCAAGTGTTCTACCTCACTCTCGGTGACGGAGTGGAGGAAAAGTACTACATGGGAGAGGGGGTTGTTAAGTGACCCCTTTTACTTTGCCCTGCATAGGCAAAGGAAAGGATCACTCTAAAAGAGAATTATGGGGTGAGTGAAAAACACTCATCCCCAAAATTCAAGCCGACTTGTGACACTGAAGCTGTCACACGTTGGCTCTATTGATCGGGAAGTCAGTGAACACATACCACCAATCGCTGAATTCCCGATCCTCTCCCTGCAGAGAGCGGTGACTGTTAGTCACCAGTCCCCATGGCGATTTCCCACGCAGCCTGGAGGGATGGACGGGGAGGGGGGGCGCACAGCTGGCTCTGTCTCTAGATAGGCTGAGCCCGCTGTCATTGTCGGGATCCGTCCTGGCTGCAGCGCTCTTGCATATAGCTGGTAATAGCTCGCTATATGCTGAGTTTTGGGTCACCAGAGAACGTTAGTATATGTCCTACCATAACTCTGGGATAAAAAGGTTGCCCCATAGTTTTCCTTTAAATTCATTTTGAAATGCAGATAATGCAAGTCTTTAAATCTGGCATTACATAATTCACTTGTGCAGGCTGATAGAGAGGCTCAGCACTCTAAGCGAGTCAGGCTCTGCTACATGCACATGTATTTACAAGAAACATGATGAGGGGTCCAAGTAGTACTGCTTAACTGCAGTAGAAAAAAGTCAGGTCATTCACCTGGTTGTGCTGGCTGGCAGTTCCATGTAAATCTTAGAGCTGAATGGACAGAAGTAGAAATCCTTTGGCAGGTAAAACTGCTCACTTATATGTAGAGGTACACCGAAATGAAAATTTCAACCGTAATGAAAAATTATTTCAACCGAAACCGTAATTTAAAAAATGTCAGACCAAAACCAAAAATGTTTTTTTTTTTCCTAACCTTTTCAAAAATTTTAAATATTTTATTTTTATTTTTTATAAACTTACATTTTTTATATTTGTATTTATTTTTATTAAATATTTTTTTACTTTACTGTTGGGGGCTCTGAGGAAATATTAGGGATCTAAACAGACCCCTGATATTTTCTTTTAAAACAGAAAAAGGGATTCAGAACACAGAGTCCTCAATCTCTTTTTCTGCAGCCCCTGTTATAAATGAACAGGAATCCTCTATATTGAGTGTTCTTGTTCATCTGTTCATTCATAACTTGTGGAGATAGTATGTTTACCATGTCCACAATCATGAATAAACAGGAAGTGATGCAGAGAACTTCCCATTCATTCATAATTGGGGACACAGTAAACATTCTATGTTCTCAATTATTACAAACACTCAACGATCACTGACTGCTTGTACCCACTCTCCCTGTGATCTGTCACAGGAGGCTGAGTGGGGGTGGTGCGGGAGGAGAGCTCAGCCCCCTGTGATAGCAATGACAGCTGTCTCCGCCCCCACATCGGTTTCCTAATCTGTCACAGGAGTCTGAGCAGTGCGGGAGGAGAGACACTGGCTGATCACATTGCTCCCCTCCCCCGCACCGCTCGGACTCCTGTGACAGTTTCTCTCCTCCCCCTGGGACACGGAGGAGCACCCAGCAGGGAGGAGAGAAGGCACGGATGCACCGCTATTTCGGCCAAAAGATGGCACTTTTGGCATTTGGCCAAAAGTGCAATTTTTGGCAAATATGTTTCAGGGCATCCCTAGTTATATGTATTTCATCTGTGTATTTAACAGATTGCTAGTCATTCTTTAAATGAAAGAGACACTATTCACACGGTAAAACACAGCGCTTAGTCACTGACCTGCATAAGTATGCAGATAAGGAGTTGTATGAAAGCACTACTAATGATATGTATAAGTTCTGTATTTATCTGTTCATTCATAATTCCTGAAAGAAAAGGAAGTGCAAAACTCAAACACTGGATAATCAGGTTAAGTAGGAGCAAATACAAAACGTATAGACAATAGATAGAAACCGTACTACTAATTATATTCACAACTGTGTACTTAAATGTACCTACAAATGTGCAGAAATTAACAGATAAGACATTTATGGAATATGCCGCGATATAGAGTAGCTGTCATTGGAGGCATAAAGTGACATTTGACAGGTTTCTTCTAAAGTATTATTGGACAGTAAATCTGCTGAGTGTTGGAAAATATCCCCACCGTGCCACCATTCATTTAGGTATATTCTGTTTTGTTCATCTAAAACCTTTCCATGGAAATCTATGAAAATCTCTTTTATGTAAATCAGTCTATGAAGTTGTAATTTTATTTCTAGCAGCCCCTGTAAATTACATTGTTCCCATTGGATGTTTCTGGTTTCTTTATATTATTATTTAATTTTTTTTAAATTCTTTATTGACTGAAAAAGCGTCAAAATACAGTGAGTGATCACGAGGTAAGTATACAAAGTCTACAGACCCCATAATAAAACGGACTACACCGTATCATAGGCATATAACCCGATTTATAAAGTCACATCTGAATATTCAGAAATCAGCTCAGTACAGTACTTGGTTCATCCACAGTTCAATGTAGTATTACATTCCTGTACAAGAAGAAAGCTCCGTGACTATGTACTATTCCAGAGAGGAGCTGTGTCTCATGGTCAAAGGAAAAGCAATAGAGAGAAAGAATCAGAAAGGAGAGGAGAGATCGGGTCCCGGCCGGGTCCGACGCTTCTTTATATTATTTGCTGTAAAGCAATACTTACGTTTATATAAGATATATATATATATA
>NW_017306528.1:595003-599926 GCF_000935625.1 Nanorana parkeri
ATATATATATATATATATATATATATATATATATATAAAGTGTTTATATTTGTCTCTTTTTGGCACCAGTTCCTGTAATCTTTTCTATGGCCATCTGAAGGTTCTTCATATTTAGCACTTCTAGGTGGGTCAGATTCCTGCTTCACGTCACATGCTTGTACTTGGTTCAATCCCCTATTTAAAGCTGATTCAGTGAGAATTCAAGCCATGGGTGGCCCTGGCGGCACCCCACACTTGACAAAGGTACATTTTTCAATTTGTCTGATCATTTTAGGTTGAGCAGCACCTGCATCCCATCAAAGTATCAGGTATACAATAGCCAACAAAATGCTGTGTGGTGTCAATAGGGAAATTGATGGACTTCTCCAAACCTTTATGGCCAGTCTTAGGCCTCATGCACACTAGCGGGCTGCATTTAAGCCCAACAGAAGTTATCTGGTAACTATAAACAACTTTATGCTTCCCAGATCACTTTTTTCCGTGCTGGGCTTAGTGGCATTTATACAAGTTTACATGCTCTTACCCGCATAAAGTGTAGCTAGTCGGACCCGGAACGCAGACATTTCTATTTTGGGTAAACTGACCTAAACTGAAGGCACGTAGATGCTGCTGGACGCCTAGGTGTGCATTCACTCATAGAAATGCAGTACATTAGACCAGGTGCATTTAGAAATGAGCTCCAAACGCACCTGAACTCAATGTTTTGATTTGTAGTGTGCATGAGGCCTTACTACTCTGTCCTGTAGTAATGTAGGAACCACTACATGCAATGAAGTGTCATACACCTGACACACCCAGAAGAGTGCCTGATGTGAAGATTCTTCTGGCCACCATAGCTCTCAAACAGAATAAAGATTTCAGGAATGGAAAACAGGAAAACAGTGTATATACAATTGGAGAACACTTTTATTTTATCTTTTTTTTCTTTCTTTCTTTTTCTTAATTCATGACAGAGGTGCTTTAACTATTTGATTTCTCAGGACAATACCTCTAGAGGTGCCCGTACACTGCCCGATTCTCGTACGAGAATCGCGGGAAATCCCGCGACCGTACGAGAATCGTGCAGTGTGAATGAAGACGTGCGACCGTTTCTACTGTATGGTCGCACGTCTTTTGTCTAAGGAGCACGCTAGAAAACCAGCCGAAAATCTTACGATTTTCGGCTGGCTTTAACAGTGCTCGGGAGACAAATGCCGAACGGGCCGGTCTTGCGATGGTTGTAAAGTGTATGGCCACCTTAAGTCTATATATGTTTGTGTGTGTGTGTGTATACAGAATATACATATATACACATACATATACAATGTATATGTGTGAGGGAAGCTGAGGGATAGATTTCTATTGCTTTGTGCATAACTCATCAATATATGGAAGATAGAACTATATTAGTAGTCAGTGGCAGGACAGTAGTAAGGGATCATGCACTTTAAAAGATTGTCAGTCTGTCTGGCCCCAGAGTTTTTCAAAGGTCTGTCTTTGATCATATCCTGCAAACATTGTGTCAATCTTGTTCTCTCCTATCAGCCTGCAGCTATAGACTGACATAACTGAGCAATCGATCAGGAGCTGCAGCTAAACAGCAGCAGTCTCTTTCCAGTCTAAAGTGCTGTGTGTGAAAACAAATGACAAGTTATGGCAAGACATGTAAATGTACAGGAAGAAATAATTTACTTAATGAAAACTTGATTTTCCTGCAGTTACAATTCTCTAAGTGAGAAGTTCTGCAGAGTGTAAGTTTTAACCCTTTGTGAAAAATCCACCACATGATGTGATTATAATATAAAAGCTTCAAAAAGTTTTGTGCTGCGGTTATATGAACACACATACCTACTGGTGATTGTGTGCGGATGAAAACAAAACATGGTGGTAGAATGAAAAAAAGTACGGATGCACAGATACTTTTCGAGTACCAGTGCCGATACTTGGCATTTTCACGAGAACTACCAGGGTTGCAGCTGGGACCTGGCTCTGGCGCTCCAACACTGTCCTGAAATCATTAGTCTGTATTGTTTTAGAAAAACTGTCACATGACAATAAACAAAAATGTATCAGTACTCGTACCAGTTTTGCTAGTACGAGTACTGTTACTTGCCGAGTACTTACAAGTATGAGTACTGATACATTTTTGTTTATTGAGTACTGAGACATATCTTTGTCCTACAGATGTGGTGCCACTTACCATCAGCTAATGAGCACAGTGGGCATACATCCAACCTGTGCTGAGGAAGTGACTAAGCTGCACATCACCAAGAGCTCAGGACTGGACCCCACAGTCACTGGCTGCTGAGGTTAACTACCATCCCTGAGAAAGAAGTGCCATCTGTCTGCCTGCCTGCCTGCCTGCCTACCTGAAGAGGAGAGAGCCATCAGCATCATTCCGCTACATGTAATCACTTCGCTCAGAGCCATGTGATACATGTCAGGTCTTCTGGAATCAAAGGAATTATTTCTAATTCATCGTGAGAGGCTTCTGCCAGCAGTAAATTACATCTGAACCTTGGTGCACATTTCATACCACACTCAAAGCATTCGTGACATGTCTGAAGTTAAATCAGGTGGAAAGGAGTTGATAAGTCAGACGTCTCTGCTGACATCTTCTAATTCTGCAAACATCCAGGAGGTGGAACTGCAAGACCAGGAGATGCTGAGGCCACAGGTAAGCTGTGTAATGTAATCCAGCACCCCGCCTGCTCTATGCCTAGGGACAAACCATTACAGGAACTTCTTTCTATATTTAGAGTTCATTCATCATAAAGAGAGAGAATAGAAAATGAGTTGCCTCTTTACATTTCATCTGATATAGTATAAAACGCATACCTCCACTTTCCCAAAGCCAATCACTTTGCTGGATTACATTATTAGCTTTCATGTAGAAAACTCATTTTTCTGTCTGCATTTATTTACTGTCTTATCTTTCTTTCTCAGAAGGTTCTACCTTTTTGTGTTTGTTTTTTTTGTGTGTAAGTGCAGAAATGTATCTGATTTTTATCTCCAGCTGTCAGGATGTTTTACCTGTTTTCATGTTGCTTTGCAGCTCTGAATTGGAAGATCATTCTTTTTATGGACCAGGAATGCATTTAATAGCGTGTCTTCTGCCTTGGATGTTAGGCAATCTTATTTACTATATATGCTGACAGTACACTAGGAAACTTTGTTTACTAGCCTCTTCGCTGATAACACTGTCTTAATATTTGAAAGAAACATATCACTATAGCAGCATAGAAGGTTACAGGCCAAGTACCATCACATACAAACATTGCTGGCCACTTTTTTATCCATGCTAAAAGCATGGACAGCGGAATCTTCTCCCACACTGTATTCTGACAGTGGCAAGTGTGCCACTGTCATACATCCAATGGGGCCACACACGATAGCACCTTAACATATCATATTAGCCAATTTATATATCGCTTTTTTATGTGAACACAGTTACACTTGTCTAAACAGATTTAGCCCTAAATAGAGATGTAACAAAGTGTCCACTGCTTATTTGGTGGAGTTAAAGGAGAACTATGGGGTAAGTGAATTACACTCATCCCCATAATTAGAGCTGATGCTTGACATTGAAACTGTCACATGTCAGCTCTATTGATCGGAAAGTGAGCGAAAACATACCGCCGATTGCTCACTTCCCAATCATCTCCCTACAGAGAGCAGTGACTGGCAGTCACCGCTCCCCGCAGGGATTCCTCCCCTCTCCGATCCTCCAGCGCTGACTGGAGGAATGGACAGGGGAGGGGGCGGGCATAGCTGGCTCTGACTCTAAATAGGCAGTGTCCGCTGTCAATCCGTATCAGCTGTAGCGCTCTCAGCACATAGCGGGCAATTGCCCGCTATATACTGAGTTTTGATTCACGGGAGGATGTTAGTATATGTTCTCCCATAACCCTAAAGAAAACTATGGGATAAAAAGGTTACCCCTTAGTTCTCTTTTAAATAAGTTATTAGAATATTTTCAGCTATTGTTGCAGTGCTACCCTAAAGTAGATGCAAACCCTAATTTATAGACACTTAGTTTGTTAAAGTAATTTGGTAAAAAATGAATGAAAAATGAATTACCCGCTAAAATCGAGCCGTTCATCCACACACACGTCCAGTGCAGCCCTGCTCTATGGATTTTGAATTTCGCTCACAAAATGCTCAGGTCAGGTGACCACGCTGACCAATGAGTGCTCGCAAATTCCATAGCGCAAGGCTGCGCTGGACAGCAGTACGAGGTACGGATAGTACACCCGTGCCAGCAGAGCAGAAGGAACGTTCTCCAAAAAGTAAGTAAAGTGAGGGGGAGGGGGACAGATTTGAGCGGGTACTTCCATTTTCACAAATTACTTGGGAAAGTGAGCTTACGCTTTAAAGCACTTTGTATCACAAACAATTTCATTTTTATTCCTGAAAATACCTTTTCACCTTCATCATTCTTTTTTTGCATCTCAGTGCTGCTGATCTCTTTCAACCTTTTGCAGCCAGTTCCTGTTAACCTGCACCTGCTCCAGTATCAGCTGTTACTATCATTACTCTAGAATGGCTTCATGATAGTTACAAAAGTGAACCATGCCTGTGCAGTGTGTGTTGGAACAGCCTCTTGAAGTCTCCATCAGGGGAGCATGTGACACGGTAGTAATGCAGGCACACAATTGGAAAACATTTGCCACCACATAACAGGAAGTGTCTGAGCAAGGGTCTTCATGGCAGGATCACCAGGTATTGTTTTAAAGAGACCCTGTCATCACATCATTCATTTCAACAAAAATCTTATCAGATTATATGTATATTTAACATATTAATGCATGTTAGTTGCCTGTAAAAGCCTTACTTATGTAGACATCCAATAGCCCTGAGACTTCTGCTGGGCGCCACGATTTTGGATGTGATATCAGCTGTCCCAGCAGTTTTAGAGCTGTCATTTAAAAAAGTATTGCTACA
>NW_017306528.1:600182-632771 GCF_000935625.1 Nanorana parkeri
CTTTCCCTGGGGAGCACATGCATGTGACACACAGTCACGTTCAGATCTGTGTTGTGGTTGGAAAATAAATGCATGTTTATTTTCATTTGAGCTGGCTGTCAGCTCCACCCCATGCTAAAGCCCAATTTATGGGTGTTCCTAGGGGAGGGTTACAGCTAGTTTTATAGACACCTCCCTCTCTCTTAGATCCTCTTTCCAAAATAGTAAAATGGAGAATTGTTGGATGCAGGTGATGGTGACATTTGTGCACACAGCTCCCTGACGGGGCTGCTGAGGGAAATTGGAGACTGGCACTTCCTAACGACTCCCCAGACTATAGCAATAAGTATTACTTCAGGGGCGCTGCCTCCCAATCCATTACTATATCTCCAGGGCACGTGATTTAAACCCAGCTACCCTGCTATTGATTTCTGTGGAGTTGCCTGGAAGTGCCTGGATGTTTAGTAGCCAGCTGGATCACAGAGATACTTCAATCACAGTGCCTTGTCACTGCACTCACAATAGCAATGGGTCTGCGTGGTGGGGCTTTTGCTTGACCTCCTGGCAGTTAGATCACGCAGCTGGCTAAAAGATCACACTGCCCCACCAGCGCTGACAGATCCACCGCTATTGTGAGTGCTTGCGTTATGATATTAGTGGACTCCTTCCCTTGTTGTGCTGAATGACCGTGCTGGTTTCCAGTGCATGCCTGCTAGCTGAGTCCAGAGCTGTCAACCAAACCTAATTATGTGTTCATTCCCTTGTAAGCAGCATGGTCAGGCAGCAGTGGGGAAAGAGGGGTGAGCTGATCAACCATGCTGCTTATCAACCACATGACGGATCAGAGCATGAAGTTCCACATGCGCTTGGCCCAATGAGGCATTCAGCAAGTTTTCTTACATTGTAGTGATCTTCTTCATTAAGTGACATTCTATATTATTTCCCTTTTAAAATAAGGTTTCAATAAAGTCCATAAAAGAAACAAGATAAACAGTGCGATGCTCTGAAATTAGCACATTGTACCGCTTCCCTAACAGTACACACCATTGACCATGTGGTAGTGCACACTGCTAGTGTGAACGGTACCTAACAGTTGCTGAGGTAATATATCAGCCACATTAATAGTACATTGTTTTCAGTTACTTTGCTCACTCATTTAAAAAGTAAGTAAACTCAAGAACAAAAGTGGAATATACTGCAGCTTAGCAGTCCTTAGATGTGGTAGCTGCATTAGTTTTCATTTTTCAGGCTAAGAAAATTTTTAGCAAGTGCAGAAAGTACCTGTTGCTCTTGCCATAAATGCAGTGTGCTTGCTACTGCCTGTGAATTGAACTGCAAGTGCAAACAATCCTTTCTTCTTTCGAACCTATCTTCTTTAAACTACACGTCACCCTGCACCCTAGTGATGGAGGTGAAGAGAGAAAGCCATGTTTGTAGTTCAATCAGGAGAGCAGTGTGGGTGACAACAATGGGCTCCTCCATAGATACAGTGGAGGAGTGGGCAAAGCCACCCAAGGATAGGAAGTATGTTATCTGCAGGGTTACCAGGTGAAAAGAAAGGGGGGAAAAAGACCAGAAAAAGAAAAGACTGCAGCCACCACATTTAAGAACGTTTGGTTTAGATAAGCATTCAATGTGAGAAAGAGCAATGAACTATAATTATGTATCGCTGCAAAGCAGAAAACAAAGCCTAAGTATATAATGAGCAAATATGGCTGCACCCAAACACATATATAGCTACAAACTATACATAAGAAACAACTTTTATGAAACATACACATTAGTATTGGTTTTTATATCAAACTGATCTTTTTCACAGATATACTGTATATCTTAAAAAAAATGACACAAAAAGCCTACACAATCCCATAAGGATATATTATAGCTTGAGCGCAGATCACAACAGGGAGTATGATAAGCTCATCTGCTTCACACATTTTTGGGTGAACCTCTGACAAGAGGGCACTCCCAGAAACATGTATTATACTGAGGGCTGTCAGAATCTACACTACTGCAATAAAAGAAGTGCTTACACTTAAAGGCCAACTCCACTGACAATGTATATTTGTTTAGCCTGGTTGTGGGTAGGTTCAACTGCGTACTGCTAAAACTGGAATTTCCAGTTCTGCCCCACTGCTTGGGTCGTTACAAAGTTTAAGGGTGGTGGCAGGTGCTTCTGATGGATTTTCAATAATGTAAACAAGTGAGGAATCCATCTATGAATCTTATTATGGAATTGTAGAATGCGGTGGTGACACACATTATAGTAAGGACAACCCTCCACTTATACAAACAGGTTTGAATGAACTGGGGGTCCCTGTAGTCATTTTGTTCTACAAATTATTGTAGAGCCACCCGTTCTGTGTTACCACATGTAGAAGGATCAGAAGAGCATGATTTATAAATGGGCACATAAATGTTTTCAAAAAGAAAAATAATCAGAGAAATACAATGGGGAGGGATTTATCAAAACTGGAACAGACAGAAACTGGAGCAGTTGCCCATGGCAACCAATCAGCTTCTCTCTTCAGTTTGTTCGGTTATAATTTGAAAATAAAAAAGAGACATGCACAGCTGCTTCAGATTTTTATTGCTGGAGTTTTGATAAATTCCCCTCAATGTTTGTCATAAAGAGAACTATTACTTTTCATGATGTGATATCAAGTTTCACATGCATGCAGGCAACATCGCTAATTACAGGACCAAAAATAACAGCTCTGTTACTACATAGCGGTCACAACCAGGAGATTCAATTTTCTGCATTTAAAGTGCAGTTGCAGTTCATAGCCCTCCATGCACAAACTCTGAAATAAAAGTAAGCTCCATCACTTGTGGGTACCATGAATAAAGATAACGTTTTGGATAAGAAGCATGTTTGATGGTCATTAGCTATTTTGGATGGCTTAAATGAATGTGTACAGTCACTGCAAATTATGAAACTGTATCCAGGCACATGCTGATCTATTTTGAGTCGGAAGTCATGAATAAACACACATTACTGATCGGTCTCACTTATGATATAGTGCCAGTGTAAGTCTGTTCTTGCTTTGGTACAAATGAGATAATTTCTGGCTCAAATAGGTAACTTATGTCACCTGTGTGGCAACACCCCTGTGCTTACAGCTTAGGGTTATGTGACTGATTCCTACTGTGTAATGAATTCAATGAATCAATATAGCATAATCAAAACTTGCTTGAATCAAATATGTGGGGAGGTGGAGGGGTGAGTATTAAACTGGCAGCAGGGCAAGTTAGCTGACATGATTTCCAACTGTTCCTTCAGCACTGCCTGGAGTATCCCTAATGTTTCTTTACTCCTTAGGAGTTAAGTTCTCTTAGAAGTTGATGGCTTGTTTGCCCCTATCCCACACAAGGCTTACGGGCCAGAGCAAATTATTAGCAGGCCTGAAAATTGTAATATGAGCAGCAAAAGGGGTTTAGATGATTATGCAGATGGCAGCCATGTAAAAGTCACTATTTGCATATTATCTGAGGAACGTGCCATTAAGCTGTCCATGCTGACCGCTTATTCTACGAAGCTAACTTGTCCTACTGTCAGTTTAGTACCTTCTCAAGTTTGCCGGAAAAAAAGAAGTCATTACACAAGTCCAAAAACCAAAGGTTTTATGAACCATTTACTGGGCTCCTGTGGGGTATCTATGTGGTTCAAACCACTGCTTTATAGCAGAGGCTCCACCTAAATAAGAAGCCATTTATCAGCGGCTTTAAGTTTATTAGCATTCATCCCCATAAGACAAGGAATCCATGGCCCCCAAGACTTGTGAAGTAAATATGTAAAACAACATTTAAGGTTATGTTTAAAAAAGGGTATGTGTATTTCCTATTTAATGATTCATCCATTCAAAAGTGCTTTGAGTGGATATTGGTTAGCTGAATCACTTGTTGAGCTCTCGATCTCTCCCCGCCGTCTCAAACATTTTGAAATAGGAGCCTCACTCTGCTTGATTGGCTTTCCATAATGTGACATTAACTTTAGAGTTATATGTTAAAAATGTATTCAGGTACCCTAACTATTAATACAAATGTATCTCATTTGTATTTCACTGGGCTGTAGATCCTCAAATCATCTCTGAATTTGTGTTGACACTGTCCTTCCATCCGGAGGGTGGCTACTTTTGTTCTCCACCTCGTTTGTGGTGTAGAAGTAGCCACCACTCCAAACTCGCTGCCGTGATGGACTACAATCTCAAATTGGTAAACTAAAAGTGAGATTGTAGTCCATCACGGGAGCGAGCTTGGAGTGGTGACTACTTTACAACACACACAGAGACCATGGGGAACAATGTAGCCACCTTCCAGAAGGAGGACAGTGTCAGCACAAATTTAGAGATGATTTGAGGATCTGCAGCTGTGTAATGCACAAATAAGCTACAGTTTTGTTAATAGTTAAGGAACTTGAATGCATTTTTAAGATTAAACTCCTGAGTTTAGTGTCACTTTAAGCTGTGGTCGATTAGAAAGTGCAAAACCACTGGAATGACCATTGCAGGTGGTTCATCAACCAGCATTTACTACTACTGTACAATCAGCTTTGAGTGTACTGACCCTTTAAGTATAGTAAGCCTGTATATAAAACGCACATGTCGATTGTTTATATTAGTTTAAGACGTGCAGAGGGCTCTCTTACACGCCAAAGCTATTATAACGGTATCCTGGACACTGAGCCGTAGTGTGTTATTAAATTATATTATGGCATCTTCCAGATTAGTATCAGATTCTATAGCTCATTGAGAAGTTAACGTCACTAGAGTTTCTTTACAGAAGGAAACAGATTGGGAACAAAAATACTTTTGGATTGCTGCCTGTAATTTGCGGCTAAGTTTCTAAATATTCTTAAAACCCACATCACGCTCCTTGCTAGCATCAAAGGCTTACTGTCTCCTTCAGTACAATAAAAAATAACAGAGGACATCCTGAGGAAACCATGTCCTAATATCACTAGCCTGGCATGTCTTCCCCACAAGGAGATCTGAAAAATTACATCTGACATTAGCCAAGGAGCATGTAGAGTGATTTCACAAGGCTCGGGATATCTGAGCTTCTGATCTGTGTGCGTGATTTCCAGGTGGGATTTAAGTCCCAGTTCTCACTGTAATGAAAACAAAATGTAGGACTTTTCATTCACACCATGTGTAACTGGCCATCAGTGAATATCCAGCGACGTGTGTATTGGCCGTTTTGTATTGATTTGTGGTCTTTCATGCAGACAGAATCCTATGAGTCCTAGCAGCATGCTGATCCTGAATTAGGGAAAATCTTATCCTTTGCAGAACTGATTTTTTTTTTTTTTATATATAGGATGAAAGTTAATTTACCAGTTTTTCGTATTTTATGATCATGTGTAAAGCGCCGTCTTGTGGATATGTATATATTATTATAGAGGATTTATTATTGCGCCAACAGTTTGCGCAGCGCTTTACAATATAGGGCAGACATTACAATCACAATACAATTCAAGACAAGATGGTAAGGAGGGCCCTGCCCCTGAGGGCTTACAATCTAAAAGGGAGGGGGAAGTGATACATGAGGAGGGAGCTGCGTGGGGATGAATTGTTTGAGAACGTGATAGTCGAGCAATTAGGTTGAGGTGGGATAGGTTTCCCTGAAGAGATGAGTCTTTAGGGATCGCCTAAAGGCAGTCAACTAAAGGAGCGCTTAGATCGGTAGGAGGAGAACCACGAGAGAGCAGAGTCTTGTAGTACATGTGACTGGAGTTTTTTGAGGAGGAGCAGGTGGTCAACAGTGTATAAAGCAGCAGAAAGGTCTAATAGCAAAAGTAGGGAATAGTGGCCTTTGTTTTTAGCAGTGAGTAGGTCATTAGTGAGTTTTAGGAGGGCGGTTTCAGTGGAGTGCTGGGGGCGAAAACCAGATTGTAAGGGTTCAAGAAGGTTGTGATCAGCGAGGTGGCGGCTGTAGATGAGGCGTTCTAGGAGTTTGGAGGTGAATGGGAGTAAGGAGATTGGTCTGAGATTGTTAAGGTCGGTAGGGTCCATTGAGGGTTTTTGGGGTATTGGGCTGACCAGGGCATGCTTCAGAGGGGAGGGAAAGATTCCAGTAGAGAGTGAGAGATTGAAAATGTGAGTAATAGTATATTAGATAAGTTAGCCAACATCTCTGCTGGGTTAATACTGAGATAAAAAAAAGCTTTTAAAAGAGCCCTGTACTTAACAAAATACAGAGGCAGCCATTGCTGACTTTGTTCAGAAAATGTTAGCCGTCTGAAAAGTCTCTGGCTCCAATGTCTGGAAATGCTGACTGGCATCTAGATCGGGAAAGGCAGAGAAAAGTCAAAACTCTTAATCTGCATACTTGTTCTAAGGCAGTGGCTTAGAAAACACTAAAGCCTTTGAATCAGGATGACAGCCAGGTAAAAAATTGTTTTCAGAAGAAGAGGTCAGCAGGCAGCCTTTGTGCTTCCTCACTACAGGTTTCCTGTCACAGATCAGCCATCTACAGAATGTATTGGTTTGAAATAGGGATGTTCAGATACCAACAGGGTTATTCACAAAAGGGGTGAAGAGTTTGGAGAAGGCAGGAGAAGTGAACAATCCAGGACAACATAGCTGAACTGGAAAGTGAGCTGAATTGGAGAATTTTTCCAAATCAGCTATTTTGGCCTAGATTGTTCACTTCTCCTGCCTTCTCTAAATTCTTCACGCCTCTGTGAATAACCTTGCAAGTACCGTACTCGGTACAAGTACAAGTACAGATACTTTTCCAGCTCCAAGACTAGACTAGAGAAAAATTCAAAAGTTAGGAGGCAGCTGTCCTTTGTAAGGAGCACACGGAGCTCCTGGGATTTGTGCGTCTCTGTTTTCATGTATGGTTTTTTTTTTAATAAGTGATGGATCGATACCATTTTTGCAAGTACAAGTACCGATACTTGTCCAAGTACTCACAGATACAAGTACTGATACATTTTTGTTTATTGTCATGTGACAGGTTTTCTAAAACAATATAGACCAATGATTTCAGAACAGTGGTGGAGCGCCAGAGCCAGGTCCCAGCTGCAACCGCTGCAACCATGGTAGTTCTTGTGAAAATGCCAAGTATCTGCACTGGTATCTGAACATCCCTAGTTTGAAATAATCTTCTGACTTGTACTGAGATAGAAATGATAATATACAGTCGCTGTGCTGTATTGCAGATTGCTATAGCTGAACTCCAGCCTGATATGAAGGACACAAATGAATGCAGCTCTGTATTATTAAATCAATAATAATTATTGTATCAATAAATCATTAAATGTATTTATTTTAAATGCAAGCAGTGTATGTATCTGAATTTGGCTTGGTTTTAGCCTCTTCCAATCCCCATACTGCACAGCTCAGATTGGGAGAGAGAGAGATGTTGCTGCACAAGGAGCCAATTTGTTGTGCTGCAGCACTCATGTGCTAACAAGGAATATGCTGATAGGAGGAGAGAGCAGAAAGACAGATGAGTTAATCAACCTGCTGCCTCCTTTCACTGTCCAGTCATACACTGGGAGGGACAAGACCTGCAAGGTTTACATAACTGAAGCAGACAGGGCTGTACTTTCTATTAGACTTTGGGAAATCTCAGGACAGGGGGAAACAAAAAAAATACAGATCTTTTGGTAGGTAAAATAGCTCCCATATATTTATTTTATGTCTGTATTTAGCTTTGATTCTAAATACCTGTTCTTTCTTATTCAAGCCTAACTAAAGCCACTATATTTTTTATGTTTTATTTCATTTTTTTTTAGTTTTGGGTAAAGTAGGAAAGAGTTAATGTTTCTTTCAGGTTTTTTTTTCTGTCTGTGAATTCACTTTCTGTCCTTGGGATGCCCATACAAAACATAGCGGAGTGGTTGTCTCTGAGATAGGAAGTCACAGACAGCAATAAAAACATTGTCAGAAGTTCTAGCACTTCCCCTGATGGGACATGAGGTTAAATCTCCCCAGCAGGAATAGAAACACCAATAAAAACCTGACAGATGCGGTAACCCTTCCACACTCTTTTGAAATCCAAACTAAACGTTTTGGCAACAGTTGGGCTGTAAAGTAACCCTGCCATTTCCCAATGCATACAAAAGTCCCTGCATTAGAACAGGTGTGATATGCACCTAGCCAGCAACCCATATCTCCCACCTTCTCTTCATTGTAGTGCTGGAGTCCCCACCCCACTGTGGGGTCCATTCTCTGACCCCCTATGTTACTGCTGTGTCCGGCTGACATGTCTAACTTGGAGGAAGGAACCAGTACACGTCAGCAGTGTTTAATGCCGAAGAGTCTGACCATGGCCACAGTTCTGAAAAAGAGGGAAGATAGGAGATATGGGCTGCCAGAGAGTATTTAAGATCTTCTTTTGCAGGGAACCTCCATTTGGATTTTTTAAGGTGGCTGACGGTCATCTTTTTTTATGATTCCTTTGTACATCAGCTGCTTTTAGAAGATGCAGGGGTGGAGGAGTGTACAGTACAGACAGAAGCGTCTTCTTCCTCATGCACTCACCATGTGACTGCTTTTAAACTACCATACTACATAATACACTGTGACAGTACTATGGACATGCAGAAGGTGATAAATATGGTAATAATATATGAATTGACCTAGCATGTGCTTTCTTTTTGAATGTTTGTTAGTCACATACAAACAAACAGCTGAGGACTAGGAGTGTTTCTCATGTCAATGTGCATTCACACCAAATTTGGAAGGTACATTTAGAGTAGTATTCAGAGAGTGGTGATCAATGATTCATACTCTGAATGGTCTGAGGTTGTTAGTGGTGTCTCCCAAGGTTCAGTGTTGGGCCCCTTTCTGTTTAATCTTTTTTATAAATGACATAGAATTGGGGATTAAAAGTACTATTTCTGTGTTTGCAGATGACACCAAGTCATGTAGTGGAATGCAGTCCTTCCAGGATGTCTCCATTTTACAAGCAGATCTGAATGCACTGTGTGATTGGGCATCTATTTGGCAAATGAGGTTTATTGTTGATAAATGTAAAGTTATGCAGTTGGGAAATAAAAACATGCACGCGTCATACACTCTAGGGGGGAGGATGTTTGGGGGAGTCAATGATGGAGAAATATCTGGATGTTCTGGTAGATCATAGACTGAATAATCGCATGCAATGTCAAGCCGCGGTTTCTAAAGCAAGCAACATACTTTCTTGTATTATACGGGGTCTAGACTCCAGAGAGAGAGAAACATGTTCCAGCCCCAGTACAAAGCATTAGTAAGACCTCATCTGGAATATGCAGTTCAGTTTTGGGAACCAGTTCACAAAAAGGATGTTGTGGAACTGGAGAAAGTGCAGCGACGGGCGACTAAACTCATAAGAGGCATGGAGGAGCTCAGCTATGAGGAAAGATTAGCTGGCCTGAATCTGTTCTCTCTGGAGAAGAGGTGATTAAGGGGGGACATGATCACCATGTATAAATACAGAAATGGTCCATATAGTGAGCTTGGTGCCAAATTATTCACATTAAGGTCGCTGCAAAGGACAAGGGGGCACTCTTTGTGTCTGGAGGAAAAGAGGTTTAACCTTTGCATACGGAAAGGATTCTTCACAGTTAGAGCTGTGAAAATGTGGAATAGACTCCCCAGGAGCTAGTTCTAGCTAGCTCAGTTAATTGTTTTAGAAAAAAAATCTGGATGTATTCCTAATTGCATAGAATATTACTGGATATTGACTTCTTATAGGTATATTGGGCATCAGAGATTGTTGATCCAGGGAATATCCGATTGGCTTATGGGATCAGGGAGGAATTTTTTTCCCATGTTGGAGCAAATTGAACCATGCTTTATAGGGTTTTTTTTGCCTTGCTCTGGATCAACAGTGGGTGATTGGGGGCATAGCGTTATGTGTAGGCTTTTCTTCATCCTTTGTTTTTTTTCTTCATATTTCGTCACGTGGAGATAGGCAGTCCTGACATCTCATAGACTTTCCTAATCTGCATAAATTTTCCAGAAAGTATTATAACCAGGGTGTCAGCAACCAGTAGTATTTTCAGATTAGCAGTAGCACACATATACTGTACATATATATTAGGGCTGGTACTGATTAAAATTTTCGTGTTCGATTAATCGAATTTTTTTTAATCGATTCATTTCAATTAATTATAACGCACATACAGATCCAACTACATTGGCCTATACACATACAGCACAGCAATGAAGTAATAAAATGAACTAGGATCACACTAATCCAGCACTTTTTTAATCTCATCTCTTAATCAACTCCGAATAATAACGTGCTGGATTAGTGTGATCCTAGTTCATTTTATTACTTCATTGCTGTGCTGTATGTGTATAGGCCAATGCCTTGGCGGGCGCTCGTGCAGAACAAGTTTCTTGGGCAAACCTCTTAGTTGTAACGAAACCGGAAGTCAGGCGGTCGCAGAACTCCATAAGTTCTCATTGTCGACAGATCACCAGCACAAGTGGCTGCTTTGGCTAACAAAGGGAAGGGGGAGGAGTCTGGTGACGTCACGGACATCGTAGTCACCGGACTCCTCCCCCCTTCCCTTCGTTAGCCAACGGAGCCACTTGGGGAAGGGGGGAGGAGTCCAGTGACGTCGATGTCCGTGACGTCACCGGATCTCCGATGGGACTCCCGGAAGACCCGGAAGCCGGCGGAGAGGTGAGTGTTTTCATTAGTGGTTAAAATTCTTTTGATCGATCAAAAATGTTAGCGATTTAATCGAGTAATGAATCGTTAATTTCCGCAGCCCTAATATATATATATATTTAGAGAGAGAGAAAAAAGACTATGCATGGTCCTAATACAGCGCTGGGGAACATTGGCAGGGATAGTCAAGAGATTGGATTAAAAAAATAGCTAAATTTGCAAATGTATTTGTGTATAGCTTGGATGGAAAAGTGTGCACGCCTAATATTCCACTGCATTAACAGCTTGCTTGCCTGTAGAAGCAGAAAAGTATTGTGAAGTGTTTCATTCCTCCTGTTGTAGGACAAAAGAGGTTCTCTTAAGTACATATGCACACCATAAGTTTTATTCACATTGTAGCAAAGTCTATTTGACATTTCTCTTGGTAAAATCTTTATTTGAATTTATTCTGTCTTGCTGCATTGTTATAATTATTTCACCTGTCTACTTACAAACTCCAAATATTCAGTTGAACTGCAATCCATTTTACTGATTGACGCTTTCTTTCTCTTAAAAAGTAACATTTGTGTTTGGTTTTTTTAGGGAGATGTCTTCTGGCAACACTAAAGCAACCCTTTTAGCGAGATGTAAAGGAAAATTTGGAAATCTATTGCTAAAAGTAACCGTAGTGACTTAAGACTACCTGTTTTGCATAACACCTGTTGCATAAAAGGTGCGCAGTTGTCTTCATTCAAACAATGATAAGTAAACATTCTAAATAATAAGTCAAACGCAGGTGTAATTTTGAATGATGTCTACAACAGATGTATAATATACAGTATATGTGTGCAGGCAAACTTCTGGCATATATTTTCAGGGATGGTTGTTCTAGCAATTTTGTATATTATGTTAAAAGTAGGATGGGATACCAACAAATGACGGCTCGTGTATAAACTCAAAATGAGATAGACAAGCCTGAGAATCTGCTGGATTCCTCATCTTATGTATGATTCTGTATGAGTAAATAAAATAAACTATATTTTACCAAGCTGTTTATTTCTGTCTGTTCACCTACTCTATAAGGCAAGGTCAGCCTTTGCTGTAGCAACCAGAACGTTGCCAGTGCAGTTTTCTACAGGATCAATGTTTGATCACCTAACCGTGTATGCAGACAGCGGAGAAACCGTACTCATTGCTATGTAGAATCACATTTATTTATAATAATATGTATTAAGGATCATTATTATGTTCTTTATCCCAGTCTATTATACTGTATTCGAATCATGTCTTCCCTATTTGTCGTAATGTTTTTACCACTTGCCTAAAATAGCTAGAACTGTAGCAGTTAATATATGGAAATTTCAGCTCTAGCATGATTCCCCTAAAAGACCTATAGGGAAGCATGGATGATGGGGCTTAGCTGGAATTATTCAGGAAAATTTGAGAATTATAGTCCTTGGGCCTTTTAGAGCTTCTACGGCTGCGAAGACCTTTCCTCCACAACCACTTTTGGAGGACTTTCCCTATGCGGTCTGGAAATACCCTGAAGGGTTCTGGACCCCACCTGAGACTGTGCCAGAACATTTCCCCTTTGA
Organism: Nanorana parkeri; assembly: GCF_000935625.1. Taxonomy (NCBI): domain Eukaryota; kingdom Metazoa; phylum Chordata; class Amphibia; order Anura; family Dicroglossidae; genus Nanorana; species Nanorana parkeri. The sequence continues at coordinate 612,353 of NW_017306528.1, forward strand.
GTAGGGATTCGCTATTTGGTGGTCTGTCCCAATGTGGATGCTCCATTGATCTATATTAACAGAGGTACCACTAGAATGGTCTGAGGTATACTTATTTTTAGCTAGTCAATGCCTGCTTCTTTGGGGGATCCAGCTGTGAGTAAGTCCTTTGACTTGGACTCCATTTGCTATCACTTTGGTGATTAAGACCTTCACTTCAGGGAAGGCTTGGGAGCTCTCCCTGTGACAAGGTGAGTGACCTGGTCCCTATGCTGGATGACGTTGAGGTGGCTACTATCAACCACATGAGTCCCTTTAGAGGCACCATTATTGCTTTCTGGGCCTTTCTATTCTGGGGACAAAAAGTTCTGCCATTGGATGTGCTTTATCTCCTGCATGGCAGTAGGGCTCGGTGATCCCTTGGATTGTCAACAGACAGCTTGTGCAACCCCGATGCAGATACTCCCCATGGGAAGTAGCAGGCATCTGGGGGTCTTTGCAAGAACAGATTATTTGGAGTCAGACTCTTCTTGAATTAGGTTATAATTCTTAGCTCTTTGGCTAAGGTTCCTGCCTCTTGTTCCACGGTTGTGAAAGCTTTTCTGGATTGGGGAGGGTCAGATTAATTTGTAGCCTGATGTCTTGGATCAGATAAGCAGACCCTGCAAGAGAAGAGGGTTTGTCCTTTCAGGTTCTAGTGATAATCTCTGCATATCCTTGTGGACAGATCTATGCATCCTACGTTTTTCTGGTGTCTTCACTAGTATGGGGTGGTTGTCTTCCCACTCCTGTATTTTTTTTCAGGAGCGGGGGGTACTTCTTGCACCATTTTCCCCCTTTGTCAGTCTCTCTGACTTAAGGAAGTTCCTTTTGTGGTTGTCTCCAACTCCTAAAGGTCCTTAACAATTCACTTTGGGGTATTATGCAGGATTGTTCTCTATCTTTATTTCATGTGACATTGGATGGCTGTCCTAGACATCCCTGCTCCTTCTTGGAGCCTTTCTTCCCTTCCATGCCTAGGGCTGGAAGTTTAAGGATTGGGCCTTTTATCATCCTCATAGACGCTGGTCTTACTTAGTGAACATGTTGTCCAATTTCCCCTTAGGGATCTGTTTTGAGGCTGAGAAACCTCCAAGTGTTCCTTTTGTTGACCATTCTCATTGCTGGTCCGTTCTCACGGTTCATGTAGTTATATTGCACCACTTATTGATGGTTGCTTTGGCTCACAGCTTCTGCTGGTAGGGCTTAGTGTCCTTCGAGGTCTGAGTCTGTTCCTGGTCTGAAAATCAGGTTGATCCTCTGTGACCTGCAAACTACACCTCTTGGTTGGTGCAGATGCCTTTTGGTTCTATCTTAGATCCTTCAGTCGCTGTTGCCTACCGCTCAATGTAACTACTTTTAGACTTCCTGAATGTTTCAGAATTTCGGTGTTCATTAATGGAAGATAAAAAAAGGATATTTGTACTTGTTTCAAAATCTTTTTGTAGAAGTTCATTGAGGGACACAGGTCCTGCCAAACGTACTGTTTGCTTACAAACTGCTACCCTTCAACTTTTTTCCTGTTTGGCAGTGTCCAAAACTCCTGTAAGTGGCAGGATATAACCTGTCTGTCACAATTCCTGAATTCCTGTGTCCCTAAATGGACTTCAAAGAAAAGATTTAATGGTAAGCACACAAATCGTATTATTATTAGTATTATTACATGCATTTAAAACCATTTTTTTTTTTTTTATTCACAATTTTTTATTGAAGTTTTTCATAAGGAAACAAGACATACATTTTCACAACCAACATTTAAAACCATTTAAACACCCGCATAGCTGGCTTCATGTGTCTATATCATGTCTCTCTGTATATTTCCTATAAAACCCTAATGGCCTTACCATTGGACCTCAAAGTCAATCATTTCTAAATATTAGTATTAAATGTGGAGAAATAGACATTATGCTGTTATATAATGACTTTCCAATAATAAAATGAATGTCTCTCTGGAATCACAAATGCATGAACTACATAACTATCAATGGGGCTCATGCTAGTGACATTACATTTTTACATACTTTTATCTAGTGTACGGCAGATTTCCAATTCTTATGGATCATGCACACTCTGTAATAACTGCACATTTTGTTCCGTTCACTCATCAAAGTCCACTTAAGTTTCAATATGTAATGGTTGTCATGACTTTAAAATATGTAATAATGCACTTATCCTGTTCCGGATCCAGCAGTTGCTATGAAAGTCCTTCACTTCTGGTATCTTTAAGTAGCAGAGGTCCTGGCCAAGTTCCTTTTGGTCCATTGAATGAAAACAACCACATATAGGGAAAGTGTGTTTCAGACTCCTGAGATGTAATCTCTGCCTCAGGCAAGTGACCCCTGATTGGAGAGCCATTACATGTCAGAACAACTTGTCCATACCTCTACACTATAATACTAGTATTTTAGAGTAAAATTGGGGTCCAACGGTTAGACCATAAAAGTTTTATAGTAATCATATAGTGAAACATGAGATAGATACATGTAGCTGGACTCTACTGCAATCTTTAGATTGTTTTATTTGGTTTTAAATGCATATGATAAAGCTTAGCTTAAAATATTGACAATGTTTGTGGGTTGATTTAATAGTTTTTTACGCTTTACATTTATACACTATTAACAAATACCGTATATACTCGAGTATAAGCCGTCCTGAATATAAGCCGAGGTACCTAATTTTACCGCAAAAAAACAACAGGACCTTACTGTTTTTTCCTCAACAGGATCTCTTCAGGAATACACTGAGCACTTTGAGCAGCTTTCAGCAGCCTTTGATTTCACACCCATACACCTTGGGTGCCTGGCTCTCTCAGCCTCTCTAGGCCTTCCAGCCTCCAACACATACACAGCCTCCTGGCTTCTGGGTGGAGTCCGCCTGACTCCGAGACACCACCTGTCCCTCTTCCCAGCAGGAGCCCTGAACACACTCCAGCACAATCAGGTGCTGGCTGCCACTAAAGCCTGGACCCAGGAATGGAGATTTCATCCCTCCCAATGCTCTTTGAAATCTCCCAGTAACGCTGACTCGAGTATAAGCCGAGGGGGGCACTTTTCAGCAAAAAAAATGGGCTGAAAAACTCGGCTTATACTCGAGTATATACGGTACTCTTTGTTGAGCTGAGCTACTGAAAGTGTACATAGGAAGGAGAAGTTTTAGGGTCTGTTCACATCTGTGTGCTGCACTAATGCATGTTACGAACATTAGTGCAGCCAACACACTTTTTTTTCAGTGCAAATTAACAGGCCACCCTAATGCAATGTGCATAAACGTGCATTTACGCTCCACAGAGGACCATGTTGGTGTGAATGGGCTCTTAATCTTTTTGGTAGAGCAAAGATCTTTTACACAAAACAGTCTGACAAGCAATGTCTCAAGTCAGTGGATAACCTAAGTCCAGGGTGCACAATAAGTATGTTGCAACACCAAGTGGGGGAAAAAAGGACACGTTGTGGGGTTGCACAAGTGTCTTTTCCACTACTGTGTGTTTCTATTGGGCCAGTCTTGGGAGTACTCAAGTGCAGGTTGCAAACATAGTATGTCCTCACCTCTGGACTGCAGGCACCATTTCCTTGTACCTTGTCCTAATTGGACAAAGGATACTGAAGCAGTGGGCCGTAGGTGCTGGCATTGCCTAGTGATAGCCTCTTTGCCATTTGAGGTGAGGATAGTTGCAGGAGAGTGTACCCTGTTGTAGAGCATAATTATTAAAGAAAATTATAATCCAATTTGTTATTCCAATAAAACTAAAAAAGCCCTTTTGAAAAGTTCATAGAGAAAAAAATGAAAGATTAGAGAACTGGGGTTTGAAGCGGAACAAAGTGAGTGGCTTGAGGATCGTTTTGTTTTGTCATTATAAAGTGGGGACTTTTTTCTGCCACTGTAACTATGCAAGCAGGTGAAGATAAGAGTCATTGCATGTTAAGTATTTCATCTTTGTTTCCAGGGGGGGCTCTTTGTTTTTTGGTGACCGTGTTGGTTTAATTAGCATAAATCGAATATTGATGACCATTTTACTTTAAATATGTGATTACAACTCACATGGGGCCTCATAACATTTTCCAGCTGATTTTGGGGTCTTGGCCTTGATGGCTTGCTTCAAATCTGTGCACTGAAGTAACGCACATTTTCACAACAAATGGCACTCTTGTGTATTTCAGTGCCATTCATTCATAATGGCACCCCAAAGCAAAAGTACACTATGTGCCGACAGACCTGCACATCATATGCGTTGTAGTGCTTAGCATTAAATAAAAAATAAATAAAGTACAGGCCTTGTTTTTGGCCCATTGTTCAGACCAATAAAGTGCCCCAGTGCAGCACAGATTAATGAGCAAAATACCACACATTCATCTGCATGTGGTAGTGCACCAGAATAAACTGGCCAGGTGTGAAGGGGACCAAAAAGGTGGAGCACCACTGGCCTAAGTGCTACTATTTGTTTTCCATAAGCATTAGCTGTGTGCAGCTGCAGCACATGCTGAAATATTGTCATAATTAGATCCAAGGTGTGGAAACACAATGTTCTCATTATCTCAACTAGACTGAACAAGTTTCCTTTTTTCAGCAGTGTAACAGGTAGTAATTATTAAACATGTAAGTGGAAGCAATTTGACAACATTTTGGAGTCTGAGAGTGTTTTTTCCTCTCCCTGCAGGCTGGCTCATTATCTATCAATCTTTCTTTAGGATAGTTGCATTTTTAGCAGCTGCTCAATGCTGTGCTGATGTTAACACCTGTATTGCTGAAGCAATTGGCAAGCTTTATTGACAAATATAAAAAAAAACAAAAAACACAGACTTGCCAAATAGAACAAACTAATATATTAGAGCGTTATGCAAAGTATACCGTTCCCAAAAAGCAGTGCACCGTGAAGCTGCTGGAAATAATAAATTATTCATGAAAGATTGTGTATCCATCCAGTATTATACTTTTTTTTTTTATGTGTTCCTGGGCAACAAAAACCCCAAAACATTCAATGCCCTCTACAATAAATGCACATTTTCATTTGTTTTTGATTCTTTAAAAACACTGCAAGCACAGAAAAATACTTGTTGATCCTGATAAAAATCCAGTGAGCTCCTAACTTGCTTCTGTGTACTGACAACACTGCCTATGCTACATAGAAATTCCAAGTAGTATTGTTATCCCTACCTGTACTGTATTCTCCTGTGCTGGTTTACAGATCAACTTCCCCTCTCATCATCTCCATAACATAAGGAGGGTGTTCTGTAGTCCAGCAGGGGAGAACTCAGGCAGGGCTGACCACACTGCTTCAGATTTCAGTGCAGCATAGACATCGATGTCGGCTCACTGCAGGAAGTTAGGAGCATACTTACATTTTTGGCAGGATCAACAAGTATTTTTCTGTACTCAAAGATAAAAATACTCATGTATTTCAGAGATCAATATAAATGTAATACTAATTATAAGAGTTAGCCATTCTAAAGTGAAACAACTGATGTATTTTAGGTTTTTGTTAGAAAAAAATGCTACTTACTAAAGAAATAAAGGGGACACATTTGTTATTACAGTTTTATAAAGCCGCTAATTGCTATTTTCCCAATTCACTCACATATTCCAACCACTGGCATTGTATTAATAGTGTCTGAAGGAAATGTAGATGACAGGTTCAAAAAGAAAATATTTCTGGAAGAAATTATAAGCATATAACAAAATATTACAACAAGACAATCTGATGAATGGATTCTATCAACAAAGGGATAACGGATATCCAAGGTAAATCTTTGCACTGTGGTGTGAGTCATAATGAAATTTGGCAATGATAGCTGTGAGTTCAGGTGAAACCCATGAGCTTTCAGGAGGGGACCCCTCATTGTATAAGAAGTAGTCATGGGCCAATAGGGATTTTTTTAGCTTTATGAAAATACAGTATATGCCTCATAATTGTATTTCTCCTTTACCCTGCACCCCATCCCAAATCAATGTATTAAATTACATTGGTTGGTTGGTTGCCTGTTCCGGGTCAGTGAATGAAAAGTGTTGAAACCAGGGTTAGAAAGTCAACTGAGGTGGTCCTCCTCAGTACAGATACTCTTTACAGTGAAGTTGATTGTCTCCACTGCACTCCATGCTGTATATGATTGATGGATGATGGCTATGACTAAGGATGTCCCGATGCCACTTTTTCAGGCCCAAGTACTTCCCCTCATGTACTTGCCGATACCAATTACCGATACTTTTCCTTAAAGGGACAGGTCACTTTAAATGATCCATAGTACAACTACATGTTCTGTACTATGGATCATGATTTAACCTATTCATGCCAGCAGCGGAGAATTGTAACTCTATTGCTGGAGTGTAGTGGAGGTATGTGCTGTATATATGTACTACATATACATTACACACGCCCAGTACACTATAGCAATAGATTTACAGCCAGTCCCGTCCCAGCTTCCCTCACTTACAGTTTCACTCCGATCCCTGTTGCCTCACGTGGTGTCTCTCATAGTCGGCGCTGGGCAGGATCGCTGCATCGCATCTCGATGCTCAGCTTGTGGGAGGCACTCACAATTCTGCCCTGCTAACATGAATGGGTTAAATCATGATCCATGGTACATATACAGTACATATGTCCCGTACACTGCAGTAATAGAATTACAATTTTCCCCTGCTAACATGCATAGGTAAAATCATGATCATGATCCATAGTACATAATAGCACATAACATGTAGTTACACTGTGGATCATTTAACCCATTCATGTTAGCGGGGGATCATTGTAAATCTAATGCTGCAATGTACGGGACATTTGTGCTGTATATGTACAGTACATATAGATATACAATTCTGCACTGCTAACATGAATGGGTTAAATGATCCGTAGTACAGTGCTACATATCATGTACTACGGATCATTTAACCCATTCATATTGGCAGAGGATAATTGTAAATCTATTGTTGCAGTGCATGCTATATGTAGTATATCGTACATGTACATATAGAGTGCCTGCAACAATACATTTACAATTATCCTCCGCTAACATGATTGGATTAAATGATCCATAGTACAGGGCTACATACAGATCATTTAATCCATTCATGTTAGCAGAGGATAATTGTAAATGTATTGTCTGCACTGTATTAGCAGTGTGTACTCTATATGTAGCACATATTGGGCCCGATTCCGATGCTAGCATCGGTATAGGGACATCCCTAGCTATGACCAAACTGATGGTCCCACCAGAAATCCAATCATGGAAAAGTCACCAGCACTCCAAAACCTGTAGCTTACTGTTTATTGTGAAACAGCCTTTCATAAAGCAATTAATACCTTAAAGAAGTCACTCAGAGTGGTCCTGAAGTTTTAGTTCATCTGATGTTACTATTATGACATCATATTAGCAGGGCCAGATTAAGAGCATCAGGGGCCTGGTGCTGGGGATTTTGGTGGGCCTTTTTTATGGAAATGGCGACAGTCACCAGGACCCTCTTCCTCCTGTCTGGGCTGTGATTTGTAGTCTCTCTACAGCTTGGAGTCAGTGATGGAGTGCCAGGGCCCGGTTACAGCTGCGACCCTGGTAGATCTGCCACTGACTCCAAGCTGTAGAGAGACTAGAAATCTTAGTAATACATTATACAGCAATGCAGAATACCGCCAATTATAGATGACTACAAATCCCAGTAATGCATTACAGAGCAATGCAGAATACCACCAGCTATAGAGTACTACAATCCCAGCAATACATTTTAAAGCACTGCAGAATAATAACATCAGCTATAGAGACTACAAATCCCAGCAATACATTGTAAAGCACTGTAGAATAATACTATTAGCTATAGAGGACTACAAATCCCAGCAATACATTGTAAAGCACTGCAGAATAATACTATCAGCTATATAGGACTACAAATCCCAGCATTACATTATACAGCAATGCAGAATAATATGAAGCTACATACTTGTTGCTCCGGTTTCGCGGCCTGATGTCTCCAGGGTCTCAGGAGAGCTGCATGTAGTTTAGGGGGACTGTGCAGGGTCTCCGGAGGCCAGTGTGGCTCTATGAGGGCCAGTGCAGGCTCCGGGGATCAGTACGGGCTCTCATGTGGTCAGTGCAGGCGGTCAGTGCAGACTCTCAGGAGGTTAGTGTGGGCTCTTAGGCAGTCAGTGCGGGCTCTCAGGTGGTCAGTGCAGACTCTCAGGAGGTTAGTGTGGGCTCTTAGGCAGTCAGTGTGGGCTCTCAGGTGGTCAGTGCGGGCTCTCAGGCGATCAGTGCGGGCTCTCAGGCGATCAGTGCGGGCTGTCAGGTGGTCAGTGAGGGATCCAGGTGATCAGTGCGGGCTCTCAGGTGATCAGTGCGGGCTCTCAGGCGATCAGTGCGGGCTGTCAGGTGGTCAGTGAGGGATCCAGGCTGTCAGTGCAGGCGGTCAGTGAGGGATCCAGGTGGTCAGGGAGGGCTCCAGGTGGTCAATGTGGGCTCTCAGGTGGTCAATGCGGGCTCTCAGGTGGTCAATGCAGGCTCTCAGATGGTCAGTGCGGGCTCTGGGGTGTTCAGTGCGGGCTCCAGGTGGTCAGTATAGGCTCCAGGTGGTCAGTGCGGGCTCCAGGACAGGAGGTCAGTGCTGTGCTTCAATGAAATATACATCAGGATGAAAATGTATAGGTGTAATTAGGCCCTCAATTGCATGCAACAGCTTTTGGACTAATTATCATTTTTAAGGATAAATGTGAAAAAGTGAACCTGTCATGACAGGAATATGGGAGTGGCCATGATAGACCTTTTAAAAATTCTAATTGCCTGTTTTTTTTTTTTTTTAAACCATTGGTTTAAAAAACAGGCCTGCAGATGAGGAAAGTCAAAAGTCCTTATCCTTCACCCTCCTACGTGCTGGAGATGTAATTCAGCCATTGGAACCATGTCTCATATCTTCTGGCACTGCCCGGAAGACCGCTCCTTTTGGACCTCGGTGTGTACTCTAATCAAACAAGTGGTTTTGGCTGATCTCTCTGATAACCCTGCAGCATGCCTTCTACATCTGTATTATCGATCCCCCAATATAAGCTTTCTTTAATGGTACATTTACTTAATGCAGCTAGGTCTCGTGGTCCGTTACTGTGGAGACAAACCCGTCCTGCTTCGACTACGATGTGGTTTACTAAAGTGGAGGAGATTTGTCGGATGGAGGATTTGACCTCTGCCCTGCATAATACTGAAGAACGTTTCCACAGTATATGGATGCCGTGTTTGTATTTTCAGATTGTTCCTTGGGTTCCACCAACCCTGTTAAGCTGCTTCTTATCTGTTCCCTGGCCCTGGGTCCAATAGCTGCGAGTTGGGCGGGTTGCTGAAAGGCACCTCTTTTTGGGGACGTTAGATTGTTATCCCCTCGGGCAATTTTCGAATGTTCTTGATGTATGTGGTTAGTTGGGATGTTCATGATAGTAACCTTGTTATATGCAATGACTGATTTAATAGTTTCTTCATCTATGGTCTTAAAGTTGGACTGCGTTTGACAGTGATGGTTATCTACATCTGAATGTGCTACCTGACTGTGAAACTGTCCGTTCTAATATTTTGTATCACTATAATGCCCTGTTATCTCTATTGGTTTGGCTTATAACTAAATAAAAATAAAAAAAAGTCCTCATCACATACTTTTTCTGAAGCCAAAGCATTGCCAGCCAATTAGTATTTATGGAAGAAGGTCAGCACAGGCACCTTATGCTTTTCTCTCATGATTTATATTTTTTAGAGGAAAATCATGAGAGTCAAATGCATAGTTAGAGTTGACGTGTGACACTGCAGCTATCACACATCGGCTTTATAGATCGAGAACTGAGCGATTACAAACTGCTGATCACTCTTCACAATCTTCTCCCTACAGAGAGCGGTTATTGTCAGTCACCGCTTCCCGCAGAGGTTCTTCCCTACCCTCTCCATTCCTCCAGGACTGACTGGAGGGACAGACAGGGGAGGGGGCGGGCACAGCTGACTCTAGAGAGGCAGAGCCAGCTGTCAATCAGGCAGCGGGGTGGATCCCAACAATGCTGGGATCTTTCACAGGTGTAGCGTGACTCTGCGCTGTCAGCATATAGCATGCAATAGCCTGCTATATGCTGAGGTTTGGGTCATAGGAGGACATTAGTAAATGTCCTCCTATGACCCAAAAGAGAACTAATGCCAAAAAAATGTTTTTTGTTTAAAGATTTTAAGAGATGACAGCCCATACCATCAATGATATGCCTTCACGTTTAAACGCTGGCAACAGGCATTGTAGACTGAATACCATATTCCAATTTTTTAGTTGCTCAGGGGTCCAGGGTTAGTGTTTTTTTCCCCATAATAGACCTTTTTGCACTATCCTTGGATACAAGCAGTCTCAAAAGTGCAGCCTCGTCATAAATTCTATCTTTGTAAAGTAGAGTAAGTACAAGTTTATTGATGCTGGTCCAGAGAGGTACTGATCTAAGTATGTGGTCATTTTGGAGTATTTACTCCTGTGGCATCAGTCCATGTCAGTGAGTTTCAGCTTGTGACTTCTGGTTCTGCATTGTAAGTAAGGACATTGAGAGCCCACCTACAACCCGGAGCATCAGAGGGAAAAAAAAGTGCTGAGTGCTAGGGGAGTTAGGCATAAAGTAAGTAAAAGTGCTTCTTAATGGTACCCTAGGAAAAAAACAAGCATTTACCCTTGCAGCACAGGGGGGAGTCCCACAGCAAGGGTCGTTTTCAATTCACCCCATATAAGTTTTAATAATTAGCATTTTTTTTAAATAATGCACCTGCAATTATGACAACAACTATTTGACCTCTTTGAACCTATATTAGCTGCCTCACTTTGTTTCAAAAACCCATATATCAAATAACTGGCACACCTGTTTTATAGCTTCTATATACCGATAACTGACAATTAACCTAATGTGACTAATCTTCGCAGCTGGGCTTGTAATTGTAATTTATTTACCTACTTTTTGCATGAGGCGTTTGTGTTATTTTGCCCTCCTTTTGTGTAAGTGTGCAATGACTGTGGAACAATTGCACTCCAAAGAGTTGAGGGGGGAGTGGGAGATGGGCCCATTATTAACACAGAAAGCACACACTACAAAGTACACACTACAGAAAATGTCACTTCCAGATCAGCAGCTGAAGATAGGATGCTATTTCAGTGGTCATGTGACTGATGTAGGCACAAAAGCAAGTTCACTACTATGAGTTTTTGCTAATGTTTTTTTTTTTTAACAGTAAAATAGATGTCACTAAGTATAGTAAAACATCTAAACAAAACATCAAATGAGCACGTTTCAGGCTTTAAATTTACCAACCATGTACTAGGGAGAATCTGCCTCATAAATGGCTGTAACTAATGGAGTGTGTTAGTAGGACTACTACATGGTTGTTAAAGTAGATCTGAAGCCAAAACTTTTTTTTAATTTTGGATATAGTAAGGGAGGGGTATTACCAATGAAATCCCTCCAAAATGAGAAAAATCCCTGGTGGGCAGCAGGGACACCAGAACAGGAAGTGTGAGGGGAGAGAAGAGCCACGGGAGCGAGCACAGCAGACTTTCTAAAGGGATTAAAATAGTAAGACTTTCTTTTAAAACATAGAAAAATGTGGCTTTGGAGAATGTTCATTGTGTAGTTGAATATAAGGAAAAAATATCTGAGGCTTTTGTGTCGCTTTAAGCATTGAAAGAATCTTTTGGAAGGCCATGCGTTCTGCATTCAGTCAGACAACACCATGGCGGGGTGCATATCTACCATGAGGGAGGAATCAAGAGTCTCACTGCAAACAGAGAGGTAGACCGGATCCTGTCCTGGGAAGAAATTCACGTTCCAGCCTTGCCAGCCCTATACATTCCAGACATAGACAATTGGCAGGCAGATTTCTTCAGCTGGCAGCGTTTGGAACCAGGAGAATGGTTTCTACACTTGGAGGCATTCCAGGACCTGTGTTACAGGTGGAGGACAGTAGATCAAGATGTCCTTGCCTCTAGATTTAACAACAAACTGGACAGGTTTGTATCCAGGTGCAGGGATCCAATGGTGAAAGCAGCAGATTCTATGGTGGCTCTGTGGGATAACTACACCCGAATCTATCTTTCCTCCCCTGAATCTTTTCCACAGCTGCTCCGCAGGATTATAATGTCGGCCATTCCGGCGAACCTCATTGCTCCAGATTGGCCCAGGTAGATGTGGTACACTGACCTGGTAAGACTTCTAACAGACATACCATGGGCCCTGTCAGACTTTCCAGATCTACTGTCCCAAGGCTGGATTTGGCATTCTGGTTCTTAAAACATTGCATGGCTGTTGGAGTCAGGTTCTAAGCGAGTGGGCCACCTCTGAGTCGGTCATTTCTACAATGCTCAAGGCTAGGAAGTTCACTTCCCATAAAATCTATCATCGGATGTGGAAGGCGTACTTCACTTGGTGTTCAGGGGCATCAATTCCAGGAGCTTTTCCATGGGATCCTCCCCTTCCTGCAGTTGGGTATAAACCAACGTTTGGATCACAGTATAATCAAAGTCAAGTCTTTGCACATTCTATTCTGTTTTACACACCATTGTGGTCCCACTCTTCAATTAAGACCTTTGTACCGGCGATCTCCCATGTGGTCCTCAAAACCATTCACCTATGGCTATGTGGGACCAGAAACTGGTTCTCTCTGCACATCAGAAGCCACCATTTAAAGTGACACAAACTCAGAAGTTAAACCTTAAAATGCATTCAAGTACCCTATTACCAGAAATGTAGCTGATTTGTGCAGACCCTCAAATCATCTCTGAATTCGTGTTGGCACTGTGCTTCCTAGCTGTCAATCTAGAGTGGCGGGGTGGAATGCCTGTTGCCAGCTGTTAAACATGAAGGCATATCATTGATGTTATGGGCTGTCATCTCTTTAAAGTCTTTACAATAGAACTATAGTAAATGTCCTCCTGTGACCCTAAAGTGAACTATGGCCAAAAAAAGGTTGGGCAATAGTTCCCTTTTAAGACTTCCTGTGTCATATTTAGGATATTAAAAATTCAGCAAGGAGTTCATTAATTAATGTGCACAGCCTTCCACCCTATGAACAGAAGTTGCAGCAGGTTTGAGATGCAGTTGTGATTTGGCTTTACTGCCCAATTCCTACTGATGCTACCCTTCCTGCAGTATAGTTTCCATCTGTGTGCCACAGCTCTACTTTGTTCCTGATATATACACACACCATAGAGACGTTTGTTATGGCACTGTATGTGTCACTCTGACTGGACACTATTTAAGCAGTAGGGAGTAGCTGTAGCACTAAGTTAGTAATACATAGAGAGCAAGCACCTGGACAGACGCAATTAGCTGGGAATTTTTGGATATATCTGCACCTGAATGATATTGTTTCTGAGAGAAGAGAAACGTTATTTATCAGATTAAGGATTTCCTGTTGCCATACAACAAGGGCTGTATTTGAAGCATACACTGCAAAAGACTGATACAGAATGTTTCAATGGGCAACTTGTCATCACATTATTTTTATTTTTGCAAAGCACTCTGGCTAATGGTGCATTTCCTACTTTGACCTCTTCTTGATTAGTCTATGGTTGAGTTTCATTGTCCCTTCTCTTGTGATGGCCAGGGCATCCTTTTCCAATCCATTCACAAATGTGCCGCAGTGCCTTGGAAAACAACAACAGATCCAAATTGTCTGTCAGTTGTCTGGTATTTTTCTTAGGCCACTTCCCACATTGTGTGTCCTTGTAGCTTTGAAGAGGCCATTTCTTGAGAGGGTTCACTATGACTTCTATTCATGTCATGCTGCCAGACTTGATAGATGACTGTTTGTCCTCTTTTTAATTAACCCAAGGATAAGTGACTGTTCTACTGTTGTCGCCAGTTTAATTTTTCTTTCACCCATGTAATTTTTTTTAAGTTATAAATCGAAGTTGACATTAATGAGATAAAGTTTAAAAGTAATTAAAAAAAACAAAGTTCAAATATGATTAATCCTTCATGGACATTTTGTCTTTTCCTCCTAGATATTTGTTATCTACTTACTTTAGAGCCTTGCCAGATTTTACTTCTTAATTTCTCTGTTGGTATGATTTGAAAAAGCAGAGACTAAAATTGTGCTATGGCAGTTCATACCTTATACGTGCTGCAATTCTAACGAGTGTCACATGGTATGTGACTGATGTATTGAAGCTTTCTAATAAATTGTATGTGGTTACAGACTGTCACTGTTGCATATAATTATGCAACTCTTTTAATGTTGTAACTATGGCCCTTAGGGCAAAAGACTACCCACACATATGGTGACCCCCAGTCATTCAGGTGTGATCCAATGGGGATCCCACTTATAGGGTCAATGGGGCTTGAGGAGGGGGGCACTCTGAACATAATCAAGTGAACTGATAAGTGTTTATGTATATTATTTTACCTGGCCAACCCTGGCCCGGAGCAAACTGGGTGGATTCTGACTCCCACAAATCGATTTGCTTATTCCCAATATGTTTGCCCCATGCAGTAAACATACTGAAATAAATAATGCAACATACTGTATATGTTTCAGGTACACATAGACCAACTTCTTTTTTCATCCCTTGTACACCAGTTGAAATTTCAGCTCTACTTCACAGTGGAAGTGTCTGTAATAGCTGCTCTAATGGAGAGACTGAGTCACCCTTTGTCATATTTTAAAGTTTAGTCACTGGAGGAGAAGGAAAGGTGTTTACTTATTGTACATTCAGGGACACAGAAATTCGGAAACAGTTGGGTTAAACTGCTGCCTACAGGAGGTTGCGACAATGCTAAACAAAACATGTTAAGGACCTGCCACATATAACTTCATCTCTAACTGTCCTTGGAGGTTGGCAGTGGCGTCTCAATTCTCTTGCAGGGTCCTATGGAGTCACCCTTGTGTGTCTCCACAAACACACAGGTACAGCAGGGCAAACCATTCACCTTCTCCCTACTTCCATCTCCTCCTTTCTCCCTTCTCCAAGCTAGAAGATGGCAAGCCGCTGGAGACTGTGCTGTCTCTAGTGACCTTCTACTGGACAGGAAGTTCAGGGAAGCTGAGAGAGTTGGAGCCAGCTGTTTGGAAACATGCTGACTGTAAGAGCTTTGACCAAACGTTAAAGAAATACTTTGTTGCGCAATTTATATTTGATCTTGATTCATTATTGAAAAAAGATTGAGAGTTTAATAATACTTTAAAGTGGACATGTTTCCAAAGCATCTGCAGCAGGTTGACTGCAGGCTGTTTTGCAAGCAGGTATGAGAATGAGAAAAATGACCACTAAAGTCAGAAAATTGCCATACCTAGCTCAGAAAGTGACCCATCACAGGAATTGCTTTTATGTCCAGAGAATAGCTACTACATTATTGCCACAGCGATAACACCAATACAGTTGGGGTGTGACCACCACAATAATCATTGCTATATATAAACAACTATAAATTGTCTCTCATTGCCAAATGAGCATTTCCAAACAGGACTGACTCATTGTTTCCTAAAGCCTTAACCATCTGATTTATTGGGGTTTTGTCAAAGTCCCTGAGGAGCTGTAGAAGCTGTTTTTCGAACATGTGGGTTTATGACAGTTCTGTGCCAGTGGATAAGAGCTAGTCAGAAAGGAGAAATAGGTAGCAATTTGTTGAACCACTCCCACTAGTATCTGTCAATCTCTGGTGAAGGAGCTGTATTCGCTTGTGTTTCTACAAGCCAATGCTGGAAGATGTTTCCATAAATGTAATTTATGTTTGGCAGCTCGTGTGTGATCAGCATATTTTGTGGCAACCGATTTTAACATATAAGAATAAAGGGTGAATAAAATATACAAAAAATGATACATGTAAGAAACTGGCAAACTGATATAACGGCAGTGCCTGTTTTAAATAAATATACAAACAATAAGCAAATATTCAAAGTTATTGAATACTGTTTAAAAGAAACCTATTCTGGTAGAAACTAAAAAGCTGCCATTGCTGAGCTCTCCTCAAAATGATTTATTTACTTATCACAGGTATTTATACAGCACAGTCAATACTAGTTTTCTGCCTGTCATGTTGACCTACTTGCATCAGTACTTTCAATCCCCAAATTAGTGTGTAGTCAGGTACATCTGACTTTTTTTTTTCTCCTCATGTGCATACCTGTTTTGGCTTAGTGACTTGGTAAAAGAATTAAACTTTTTTGCTGCCAGGGCCATATTTTTCCATTTTGGGCACACTTACTAAAATGCACATTTTAAAACATTCTATATTTTCTGGTAGCAAAATAAAATGGCGGTAGTTTTAGTTTTTTATGTAACATTATATTTGTGCTGCTGTTTATAAAAAAATCTCTATTTTCAGTAAAAAAATTATACTCAAATTAACTTTAGTGCACACAAACACTATATAATCCCCAATTTGTAGGTAAAATATAAACAATGAGATTGTGTCGAGTAGATAGATACCAGATATGTCAAGCCTCAAAATTGTTTGCATCTGTGAAACTTTGCAGGTCATCAGTTTACACTAAACCATAAATGATGGCTATAGAATTCTTGCTTTTATTCCAACATGTGTGGTGATACCTAACATGTGTTGCACAATCTTCATTTTCATATGTGTGTGCACCTGCCTGACATGCTTGTTTGAACTCATACTTGGGGGTGGGAAGCTTTTAAAAAATTGGGGGGCTTTTTTATCTTATTAAACTTTTTTACTTAACTTTATTACTATCATAAGGTGGCTGAGAAGTCCCCGATGTGATAGCATAGTGCAGGTTACAGGTCCTCTTTAAGGAGAAAGCATCCCTGTATTCTGCTGCCGAAGTTTAAAGGGTTTCTAAACCCTCTGGGTTTTTTTGCATATATCTGCTGCAGGCAAGCAGTAGATA
Organism: Nanorana parkeri; assembly: GCF_000935625.1. NCBI lineage: Eukaryota > Metazoa > Chordata > Amphibia > Anura > Dicroglossidae > Nanorana > Nanorana parkeri. Next base: position 629,191 of record NW_017306528.1, read on the forward strand.
TAGGCAAAAAGTTTTTCAAAAATGCTTTACCAGCGGTTTAAACTTACCCCGTCTTCGCCGTGCGCTCCCGCCCAAGAATCCGAAACTGCTCGGGCGGCCGCAAAGCATCTTGGGGCGGGCGCATGCGCAGTTCGGATTTTCGGCCGGGAGACAAGGAGAGACGCAAGGTAAGTCTATGGACGCATGCACCCGCATGCAGACACCTTGGGACAGTAAGTGCCAGCAATGACAGAGGAGTTAGCGTTGGATCGGAGAGCCGCAGAAGAAGAAGAAGATCGGATTAGGAAACATCATTTAAGGTAAGTGCTGACATTAACACTGGGGGGAGGGGAAACATTTTTTGACTTTAATGTCACTTTAACAGCACTGAACCCGGAAGTGCACAGAACTGAGACTTTCTGGGTTCATACTTCACAGGGGAAATCAGTGAATGGATGTTCAAAATTATATTTTAGTTTTAGGCAATTCCTGGCGGCCTAAGTCATCCCTTGGCTTCTTAAATGTCTTGAATGTTATAGTTTGGTCTTCCTACCAAAATTCCTTACCCTATTCTGGTTTTGAGTGATCCCACCCACCTTTGTGTTGTCTCTTACTTCCTTTTGTATTCTTTATAATGTGAAAAGGGACAGTGGAAAAATCTCAAAATAAAATAGCAACAGTTATTGTACAGGCCTGGGAAATCAAGTATAGAGATCTGTCAGGTGTTTTAACTCCTCAATGTCTACCAAAAACCGAAATATACGTTTCAAGTGAACTGGGCCTTTAAAACCAGCGGGTTAGCATGAGGACCAGTCAGCCAGGATTTTTAGGAGGTATGACAGTCGATTTATTTCTCTCATGACAGGTTTTCTTGTTACATGATTTTTTTTACAAAATACAGTATTTATTCAGGCCCTATTTACTACTATAATTACAGAGAATCATAGCATACTTCCCAGCATCAGAACTTGAGAACAAGGAATCCCCTGAAATAGAAAAAAAACATGTGGCCGTGGTGAAAAATGGGCATTATGCTGAATATTGGGCGTAGTGCTAGTATGTACATGTGCTGCAGTCCTTATGCCCTTATACCGACACAATATTCCTTAAAGTGTACCTAAAGGCAAAACTTTTTGTTTCTATTTTGGATAGAGTTAGGGAATGGTTAAAACAAACCTGTCAGTTGTTTTTTTGTGTCCTGTTCAATAGATATTCCTTTATTCAAAGTCAGGTAAATTTCATCTTAGACAGGTGTTACCATCACAAACTTCTCCATTGGAATATTTACTGTGTAAATCTGTCTGGTGGTACCTTAAAAATGTAGATTTTCCCTCACTTTTAGTTTCAGTGACAAAGGTCACTTGGACAGTAAGAGAGGGGGAATCTCCTCTGTGGGGACGTAGAGAGCAATGAAAAAAGTGACAGAAGATTTAGCCCTTTCCCATAACAAAAAAAAGTATATTTGCGAAATATACTTTCATTACTGTGCGATGAATGAGAGTCTCGCAGATACACATACACCAAACAGATTATATATAAAAAGTAAAGCAAATTATTGACAAAGAGCCAACACTTTGCCTAAGGTGGCCCATAAAATAACTTAATTATAATAGCTGGAGTTTTTTTTAGCAATTATTAACTACTGATACAATACTTAGGACTACGTAATACACAACATACCCTATAGAGTGCAGGGGTTATGTTTATTTAATGTGCAACATAGCATATATAGTGCAAGGGTCAGGAGGTTGTATCATACTACCCCTTACATTGCTGGTGAGTTAGAGGAAAAAAATACCACAGCGTCAGAGGTTAGTGGAAAGATCACTTCAGTTGCAGTGGTCAGTAGGAGTAAAAATTGGTAGGAAAAAAAATGCCTGGCATCAGTTGGAGAAAGAAAATGCACTGGTGCCCACAGATATTCAGAATCCTGTTATCTGATACATGTTGATTTGGTAGATTTATACTATCATTATTCTGTAAGCCTACGCCCCTGGCAGAACTCATCACATGAAAAGCATTATTGCATTGGCATAGAAAAAAGAGTTTGCAATGAGATCCCTACTCAATTGGCCTTGGGAGCCTATTTATCCATATCCAAATACGTACTCCATCATCATTAACTTAAACAAGTATGAAGCTATATTGCATCTCTTGGACAGTTGGGAAATAATGTGCATTTTGAAGTTGTTGTAGGAGTTGGGGGTTAGGTACAATGGAGTTATGAGGGTATGCCATTTTAGGTGCAGGAATTATAGGCGTGGCTGAAGGGGAAGGTATAAGGGTAGGGGAAGACTGGCACGTTGATATGGGATTTTGTGGCTCTGGATAATATCCCAAGTGTGCCATAATGTCATTAGCCATCGGCCAGCATGGAGAATTTTTTTTTAATAACTTTCTTTTTTATTAAACAGTTTTGTAACAAAGATCAAAATACCACATCTAGCCATGCTACGTGATAGAAGGTGTACAGAGAGACCTAGGACTCAAAATTCCAAGCCATAATGAATACAACAGTCTATTATTTCCCTTTGATAAGAGTGGGGCTGGGACTATATACCATCAACATATAAGGGACACATGGACAATGTGAGCAGGCGTGGTTGGTGCAATCAATATATCCTATCATTTATATTATGTGAACAAAGTAAGGGAAGTCTTAATACTGTTTAATTTCCATTCATGCCACTTGTAACATATTGCAGGATCTGTTTTACCTTAATGGAATCAACAAGTGACCAGCCCTACCCAGCCTCCATTTCCAAAGAGCATATACCGGTAAATCCATTGTAGCACATGTACCCAACAGCACTTGTGAAAGTAATTCAAATAATTATAAATATTCTACCATGCCAAGGAAATCATGAAAAGATATGTTTGTAATTGTTTTCCTCTCCAAAGTTCTATTCACATACTACTAAACTGTTAAAAAATAAAACGGCAAGCTGTAAGAACAGATAACATTTGAAGGGGACAAATACTTCCTCACAGCACTGTATATGTAGAACTCCTTTGTTTAAAAAGTTGTCATCTCTAAAAGCTGTTCTGAAACCGCAGACCAAGCTCCCAGAACAACACTGATAAGACTAAAATTACAAGTTCAAATAATTTATTCAGATACCTTAAACTTGGAAGCAGCTTGTCTGTCTCCACCTGTGACCTATTTTCTCAATCATGCCCACTAGGGTGTGGGCATATAGCCTAAACTAATAATTAAAATGAATATCCTATAATAATTTCATGTGCAGATATGAGACTGATAGTATCTGAAAAGCTGAAGAAAAAGCTGCCAAAATAGTGATGTATTATCCTAAAATGAACATCTTGCCATAAAGTATTTATTTCAGAAGCATGTGACTATGCCTCTATCGTATTTCTGGCACATAACTAGAGATTGAAAGGCCAAGAGCAAGATTTAATTGTTACATGTGATGAAACTTGCCAAAGTAGAGAATCTTTAGCTTAGAAAGAAAATTCATGGAAATTCTTAACACCTTGTCCGTAAGGCGTGATCTTAATTCAGCAGTAGATAAAATCTGAGAAGATTACAGGATTTACTTACTATGTCAAATATTTATCAAAATTCAATATGTAGCTGTAAT
>NW_017306528.1:632873-651007 GCF_000935625.1 Nanorana parkeri
ATGTAATATATAGCTATATATATATATATATATATATATATATATCGGCTGTGGAACACTAGGGGTCCCCGGTTTAAATCCTGGTTAGGTCACTGTCTGCATAGAGTTTGCACACTCTTCTTGTTCTCCCCAGTGTTTTGTGAAACTTCTGTAGGTTAGTACCAATCATTCAATTATCTTTCTAAAAAAGGAAACAGAGGTCTCTCTGTGTGTGCATCACGGCCACCCACCAGAAGAATTGGGGAGAAGTTTACAACAGATGCTGGGGGTGTAGAGAGGCATGTAGAGAGAACATTTATCATGGTCTGTTAGTGATGAATCATCTGTCCATCAAAGGTTTCAATTATGACATGCTGGGGACACAAAGGTCGATGAATAATATCTTTGGATCATTATTATTTTAGTTGTATATGCTACTGCTACAATCCAGTTTATAACTGAGAAGATATCTTCAGGCTAAAATAATTTTTGTGCTTTATACACTGCAGGTATTGATATTGGTATTGGTGATATTTTCAATGCAATTGTTTTTTTTTTTCATAAAAAAATGCAGCAGGTACATTTTTAGGAGAGATCATTTGGGGTCATTCCCTGTTATAATTCTGTGTAGCAGACAGCTGTGACTATGACGCTAACAGTACAGTGGCTACTGGAAGAACTTGAACAAAGAAGCTTAGACACCAGCTGTGAGTTGAATGTGTGACCAGTTTTATATGAGTACCATTGGTAGGTTAGAGACTTCAGTCTCTGCTTTCCTTATGTTTTTTATGAGCTGGTCTATAAAAACATATAGTTATGCCCACAGAAGTTTTTTCTCTCATCAATTAGGCTAGAAAATAAGCTTTGTTACAGCAGACACAAAGGAAAATGCAGAATCCTGCAATTGGAAAGTGTTCATATGATACAGTAGTCTGTAGCAAAATCCTGGTCTGACATCAATCTTTTTCAAATGTGAGAATACACTTATAAAATGTATGTATCGCCATGCATGATTTATCTTCACCTCTCATTCGGGTGACAACTGTAAAATGTAGGATTTCCCATCACTTTCTACATTGGTGAGCTTGTTGCTAGGACACATAAAGCTGGCAAACGTTTCCAGCAAGGATCTAGACAGAGATATCAAATTTGACACGGGTTCTAAGTAGGGGTCGACCAATTATCTACTGATAATTGGGGCCATTATTTACAAATTTTTAAATTATCGGTCTTAAATTTAGCGATATTGCAAATAAGTGCCCACAGTGAAGGTGAGCCTCCAAGTGAAGGGAATCTCTCCAAAATGAAGGAAAGTCCCCTCTCTAAACTCACCACACACATTACATTCTCACTGTACAATCTTCTTTAGATCTACCAGGAACTATGTAGTGCAAGGGCCCTTCTGATAGAATACAGATTGATTGGATAGATTAGGTAGGTCCTCATATTAAATATTTTTTTTAAATCTAAAGTTGATTGTTAGACGTTTGGACAATGGTTACCAGAACAGACAGGTTGAATCTCCCCACCAGGTACACAGAAAGCAATACAAGCTTGACAGGGGTTTGGACACTTCCCAACTCTTCTGAAAAGTATTAAAAAGAAGACTTTGTGTATAGTTATATTTAGATATTAGGATTAGGCTTTAGAAATGTGCTGAACTTCTGACTATGTGGATTTTTGTGGTGTGACTCAATCATTGCCTGTTACTGTAAAGATACAGTAAGTGACATGTCCCTGGAAGGTCAAAACTGGTGTCCCAAAGAAGGAGACTGATCAGAGAGTAAGTTAGAGTTTCCAATCAATCAAGGACCCTGTGTGCTTCAAGGCAATATGAGTGTGGGCATAGGGTAGCGCATGTCAAGGCCTGTCTGGCCTAAACAGATAGACAGTGTAACAAATTCTGTAAGTGAAAGTACAAATTGGGAAAAGACAGAAGCAGTTCCTGTCTGAACAGACATGTGTTTGATCTGCTTGTTGAATTGGGTCCTCCTACCCTGCCTAAGGACACAGTTCCATAGCTGTTCCCAAATTACTTAGTGATCCACAGTGGTGACCAGTTAACTGACTTCCATGCTGCTGGGCTTTTGCTTGCAAGGAATCTAATTACTTTGGGAGAGAGGGTTAGGGCACACGACATCTATGGACTTGCAGACTCCAGAGACAGGACAACAGTATTTACAGCCTTCCCAGATAAAGAACCTTTAAGCCGACCGAGCAGTCTTCGAATTCAGCTCCTGACTGTAAGATACTGGATGTTGCACTCACCAGTTCAATGGGGAGAAATCACCATACTTCAGACCAGGACCAAGCTTCTACCTAGCTCCTCATGTTCCATCTTCAGGATGAAGGTCCTCCGTAGCATTTCCATCCCCAGACCACATACTAGGCCCCAAACCCAGGCCGCAGTCCTTGCACATGGCCACCTTCCTCAGGCAGCAGGACCAGACAATCAGACAATCCACAGCAGAATTCCCCCAGGCAGGAAGTCCAGGGGAAGGCTGACTTCCCAAGGCCACTCCCAAATATTCCTAATTCTGATTTAGTGCAGGCTCCCACACTATTGCCAGGACCACATCCCAGAAGCAGGTAGAAGCAATCACCAGAGCTTAGGAGAAACGCAAGAAAGCTAAACTATCGATCAGAATTAGACTGCCTACAGCCTGACAACTCCTAAATTTAAATGGACACTTCTGCCTAGGGCAGGGTGTCTACATTAGCAAATTTAACTTTGTGGGCAAGCAGACAACAGGTCCAGTTTGGTGACTGAAAGAACCAGTTAAGCGGAGAGGTTGAGAATGATGCAGCTCTGTCTCCAGAAACAAACAGACAGATCTGTGCAACTAATAGTCAGGAGACAGAGACATTTGTGTTCATTGTTATGCTGGATAACCCCCTGCGAGAGTAGAATCATGTAACTTCTACATCTTGGATAAATAAAAGTGGGAAAATGTCCTAAAACATACTCTGCTGTGTAGACTGCGTTCCTGGAAAGCTTTCCATTTGAAGCTAAATCTTGCGGTGGTCACAAAAGATCTTCTGAATTCAAATGTCCATATATTTTATAGTACAGGATATATTCTCCAGAATCTCTCTGATGCCTCCTTTAGAAATATAAGGATTTTATGTAACTTGGAAAGTCAGGCTACATGTTACCTATGCATGATACATTGGTTATAGTCAATTGCAAAGAAAATTCTGATTGTGAGTAGGGCTACAGGCATAGGGCAGGTTGTAGGTACAAGCAAAACCAAATGTAGGTTGTGGGTAGGGTCCAAGTCTTAAGTTACAGGTTTGGGCTGGGTGTATATCTGTACACTTTTATGCCGTCCCATTTACAGGCTGAACCGGAAAAATGCCTCACCATGTCAATGATGTAGCTTGCATTTGGTAGTACATCATTTATAAATATGTATATATCATGCTCTGTTTTTAATGAGGAAGAATTTGCATGTTATTGCTCTCGTGGAAAACTGGCTGCACAGTAACTGCAGCACATTATAATTGTGGATCTAATGGAACAGCCTCCATGCTTCCAGTTATATAGCCCTAATAACAACCTATCACCAACCACCTTCCTTATTCATCATAATGCAAGCCTAACCCAGATAAATCTGCTATAATTTTTTTATATTGGCAGATTGATGTGAGTATTTGTATCTTAACTTAGAAGGATAACTGTATTCTTTTTTCAGCCGAAGACATGAAAGACAGTAAATGCTAGCCAAAGAACCTTTTCATCAAAACAGATCACAGGAATCATAACATTACATTATTAGCACAAGGTAAGGGATCGGTACTTCAGGAAATTCTGCCTTGTTAAAACAATGAGAAATGATGACACGTGGCACTATATACAATATAGTATAATGTATTTATATGTGACATGTTGACTTCAAATGCTACAGCTTGCTATTTGGCAAATAAGGGTGAGGCTCCTCTCCAAAGCTGTACAAATACCAGACTTTTGTCTTTTCTGCTTGCTCAGAGCAATGCATTGCTATTATTTTAGAATCAAAGAGGGCAGGTCCTGAGAGCTGCCATCCAACATATTGGTTATAATGTTCTTTCAAGATTAGTGCTCTGGGTCCAGTGATTCAGTGCCATAATGTTTCCTTTCCTGAAATAAAGAGACTAAATGGTGCACAGTAATTTCATCAAAGGATTGATTTCAAATCCTCAGCCTACATTAAACCTGGATTTGTGTTTTTTTTACTTTGCCCATATCAGGAGCCTGAGCAGCCATGTGTGAATAGACAGCCATTCTCTTCCTCCTCCAGATCTCTCTGCTTTTATTTTGATTGAGGCAGCTATGACCTTGGCTGGCAAATTATATTTCTGGCTGAGATATCTGCTCCCTAAATTACATGTAATTACATTTGCTTTGTGACAACATTGTTTTAGGCTGTAATTTATTATTAAAAATATCATTTTTCAGCAGATCAACTTTCTACCCATGTTAGATAACGCTTTTTAATATGCTTTCTTTTAGTATTTTTAAAGCAATAGTATATGACAAGTACTTGCAGTAGACAATATATCGAGAGACAGTCAATCAGCAAAGAGTCAAACTTTCAACCAGAGCATGACATGGCGAGGGGGAAAAAAAATAAAAAAATATCAGATTATTTACTATGGGGATATACTGTAAATGCTAGGTATATTCATGACACTCATTAGAACTGAAGAAGTGGCTCAGATACATTGCAGAACAAATCCAGTTGAATGGGACAAACTACTTCTAGCCATAACCTAGATAAATGAGAACCTTCACAGATGCTATAAAGAATTTCAGGATACATTATATTCAGTGAATGGCCATGTAGTGTATCTATAGTATGGGAAAATTCAGTGAAATGTCGGGTCACTGGCCTTGTGGACTCTAGCACAGAACAAACAACACAGAAAAGGGAAGAACTGCAAGACAAAAATAAACAGGTAGAATTGCCAGTGGACAGACATTCAGTATATATCCCCAATGTGAGGGTAAAATGGCAGCCGCGCATGCGCACAAACCAAATCTTCGCATGGCCGGAAAATATGCCACATTGTGCATGCATGCGCAAACAGGAAGTGCGCGGATACAAGCGCAACAGCCGTCGCAGTGGAAATTATGCTGCTAACCTGATAATGTGGCATATAAAACGAGCCTGCCCTTACCCCAGTGCTGATGGTCTTTCAGCTAGTGTTCCTGTGTGCCTGCACTCTGTTGGATTCCTGTTGCCTGCTTCACCCGGTTTCGTTTAGACTTCTCCCTATTGATTGCTGCCTGCCCCTGACCACGGCCTGTTTCCTGACTACTCTTCCGCCTGCTGATTTTGTACCTTGCTGCCTGGCTGGCTCTGACCTTTGGTTTTCCTGACCATGCTTCTGTCTCTCAAATCTGTTCCCATGCTGCCTGCCTGGTTGGACCTCTGGCTTGCTGACTACCCACTACCAGGACGTCTCCTGCACAGTGTCGTTTCCCATCAGTGGCACTTGTGCTCCTTGCTGTCCGCCCGCTCTCTGTTCCCATCTCCAGGGGTGGTCGGACACGAGTCGCATGGGAAGTCTCCTCATATTCTGGTCTCTCACCAGTTATGTGACACCCATATAGTGACTTATTTATGCTACATAGCCACTAATCTTATTCTGAAGAGGTAGCAACTGTAAGATATGACTAAAATAAAAAAATAATGTTAATTGGATTCATGCAGCTCATCTCAGGGTTCTTTCCAATAAAAAAGTGTGCATGCAGTGAAAATATAAGTTGAATTATCAAAGCAGTGTTTATTTGTTGTGACTTTCACATTAGTAAATGCTTCCTTTCTTTGTAGAATACAATTTTGTAGTTTTTGGATTTGCAATAGCGGGTGGAGAGGGGTTAATACATCGAGTTTTTACGGAAATGTCTTTTATTGAAGTAAATCAGAGAAGTGTTTATAAACCCTATTTTAAACTGGATTGGCTCTCACATAGCTGCATGGTTTTCTAAATAACATTAGCAGTACAGTGATTTTGTACATGTTGCCTTGAGCTGCTGTTTAATCCTAGGGGTGTATAACCCGTGCCAAAAGATGCATGATCCAAAGTCTTGGGTAGAGGTCTTTAATTATCACATTTTAGTTATACAAAGCTTTATACAGTGCATACATATCACCCAATACTGTTGGTTGTTTTCCAGTAGCTTATTGAAATACAAAGCCTGAACAACAGCAGTAATATATATTTATTTTTTTTGGGGGGAAAACCCAATTTATTCAGGAGAAAAGGTCTTCACCTTTCCAAAACTGTGTTAATGATGCACATTAAAATAATAACTATACTTACAGCCACTTAAAAATCCATTAAAAAAAACCCTTTTGGTTGCAAATGATACTACATTACTCAGCTAATGCTCAAATTTCTTCCAATCTGCATTAACAATTCACCCAGAGATTCTCTTCTATGTTCTGGTATGCTGCCAAACACCTGTGAATTGATGTGTAGCAAATATTCTTGCTGTTTAATTTAACTTTGCACAGAGGGACTGTATTAGTCCTGATCTCAGTACCTAATCCCAAACCTCTAAAGAGGTTTAAAGCACTCTAGTTTCACCTAATCCTGAAACCCAAGCTGGAGTTTTTGGAAAAAAATCCATTGCTGGAATGGGCAAATAGGAGTTTACTACCAGGGAAATATTAAAGAACAAAGTCCTATATGTCTTTTGGATTGCAGAATTAAAACCTTTCATGAGGGAGCTAGTGGATTTTGATACAAAGGCTGGGTTACCTTTACATGTGATGGCTAAAATGTGCAGGTAGTACAGATGTTGGTATGACATGAGAATATGCGGTTAGAAAAATATAAACTATCCCAAAACTTGTATTGTATTGCTTTTAAAAGGCTCAGTTCACATGGCTACTATAAGTAGGCACTTGGTGGTCATTTTTAACCACTACCAAGTGACCCAAAGTGGCAGAATTGCTTTAAAGGGAAAGTTTTAAGTTTTTGCTGAATTTTATTCTTTGTTTTTTTAAGTTTATTGACTGATGTTTTATATCTTTTGTAATTATTGGTGTTAAATATTTAATTAATAAACACTTAGAGCCCATTTACACCAGGGCGGTTGCTTATCAGCGCGGTTACCACGTTGATCTCAAAAGGGAGGTTTTGGGAGTTTTTAATTGCATTTCAGCGCTGAAACCCAATTAAAAAAGCCGGCGGATCCGTGCGGCTGAACCACCCCTGTGTGAACGGGGTCTGTTACCAGGGCGCGTCCTCTTTGGAGTGAACTAAATTAAACTTTGTTGTCTTTGTTTGGAGAAAAGGAGGAGATGTGTCTGCTCTTCAAATGCTATAAAAAGATCCTTCACTCAAGATAAAGTTGCACAGAGCTCTATCTGCTGGCTGCAAGTGGTAGATATTACCTTTTGCTAGGACATATTTCATATTTACCTGATAAAAAAAAAAATCACTTTTTATTTATATTTTATATTACTGAACGTAATACATAAATGTGCAACCATTTGTTTTCCCAGAAAAACTAAATGGAGGAAAAAACATCAGTTCTGCTGGAACGGTAACTAGGGACCTACCTTACTTACTGGATATACTGTTTGTGGAAAAATACAACAAAAGGTTATTATTCACCACTTCTAATGAACAGGTTATGATCTAATGCCAGGGGTGCCAGTTAGTTAGAACCCTTATGCCATCCCAGCCCCATGTTATCATTCAAAAACTCTGCTGTTTCTTTCACCCTAGGTACATCATTGTTGTAATCCTCCTGTGTGAATGCTTGTGCATGTCCCTATAGGTGCACATGAAAATGCAAGCCACATGAAACAGGAAGGGGTGGAACTAAGCATGCTTTCAGGAACAAAAGTCACTATTTGCATGTTGGAGCATTCCAGACTATAGGGCCCTAGGGGATATGTACAACATATCTGAACCTGATGTGTAGGTACCGCTTAGTACCTGCTATGTTTGGCCGTCTGCAGTGGGGTTAAAGTGAGCACATGTTCACTTTAAATAGGGGGAAAACTTTTTAGAGGTATATTTTAGTAAATTTTTTTAGATTAAATATTAGTAAGGAATATTGTATATGCTGATAAATATAAAACCACATGCTGACATGCCCAGTGACAAAGTTCACTCTGGGATTTTCAGGGTTGTGTACAGATTTTTTTATAAGACCAGCAAGGTGCCAGATGATAAGTTGAGTGCAGTAGATCGTTTTCTTTGAAACACTGACATGTCTTGAAGAAATGAAAGCAATTTCTCCTTAAAACTACACAGAAACAGAATTGAAAAATGCCACTTGGAAAGTATTTCAGGGTCTGTCATATTTGGGGAAGAAGAAGATGAAGAGAGATTGTGTGTTCTATTGATGTACAGCAACTGCAATGCATTTGTGGTCTAGTACAGCAATACAGATTGGATCATTATTCATAACCCTTTCACAATCTGACTGTGAGCAGACAAAGCCAGTAATACTGCCTGAAAGCTGGTTTTAGTTTTGACAATGTCAGCATTTCTTTAAGGGGTTATGCTGGTCTCCCATCAATTATGTCAAATGTCTGTGATTACATGCAAACAATAAAAAATCGACACATTGTCCTTAACAGATATACTGCATATTATTAACATTGTTAATCAATGTATCATTTCTGTATACAGGAGTGTGTACAGTGGTTAAAAGAAATACATACAGTATAAATTTGATTATTACATTGACTAACTGGCATTTCTCTTCCTTATTCAAACATGTATAACACTAATAAAAAAAATAGCCCTTCGTACCCCTCAGACCTCTCCAAATACTTCCGCTCTATTCTCCATCTATTTAATCACCCTCAATAGGCATGTTTCCCCAATAACTCTTTTCAGTTAGTCAAAAACCCCTGCAACCTCAGAGGGGAGCATAGTTAAGCAAGTTCCAGGGTTCTTCATTTGAATAGAAGATCTCCTGGGCAGCCACGAAGGTCACTTCTGCTCAGGGGTCAAATGACACTAAAAAACAGAAAAAAAAGACATAGGCAAATCTAAATGTAGCAATAGGTATACCTCTAATGGTCTTAAAAAAGATATTGCTTACCTTGGAATATAGCCAGAAGACACGTGTAGCCACAGAAAATGAAGCTTGTAGTAGGATTTGTTGTAGCAGGTTGATTTGTCTTTGTGGATATATCTTGTTTGAGAATCCTTTGCAAAGTATACTGTTGGAAAATAGCAGTGTATCTAAATAACTATATAGAAAAAGGCCAAAGATCCCCAAGGTAAAAGCTCCCCTTCATATGTGGCTGTGTGTAATAAACATCACGGTAACAGCGCATAGTAAATGATGATCTAAGAGGTGACACTATAAAAGGTGGAGCAAAACAAATGACAAACGCACTCATCAATTCGTCACCAGCTTTACAGCAAGGTGCACACGAAATGGGCTTTAAACAGTAAAACAGCAAAAAGTCTTCCTGGCACACTCACCAGCCAGCCTGCAAAAAAAAATTGTCTCAGCACTGAGGTTAAAAACAGAGGTTTGGATACACGTCTTCTGCAGAAAATGTGACAGCCGCGCCAAGGCACCTCTCATAGTGCGGTCCTAACTCTAAACTATGAGAGTCTCCATCTTGGAGCACATGGGGCAGAAGATAAAATAAAATTGGGTGCAGGTTTGTCAGGAGGAAGCCCAACCCCCCTTAAAGGCACAAGGGATCCCGCACATCCCAATGGCAGCTGAGACCACCCATGCATCACTGCACCAAATCAGTCAAGCAAAACAAAAGTCTTCCTGGCACACTCACAAGCTAGCATGTGAAAAAAACTTGTCTCACCACTAAGGTTAAAAAAAAGGTTGTGAGTGTGCCAGGAAGACTTTTTGCTGTTTTTCTGTTTAAAGCCCATTTCGTGTGCACCTTGCTGTAAAGCTGGTGACGAATTGATGAGTGCGTTTGTCATTTGTTTTGCTTGACTGATTTGGCGCAGTGATGCATGGGGTGGTCTCAGCTGCCATTGGGATGTGCGGGATCCCTTGTGCGTTCCTGTGCCTTTAAGGGGGGTTGGGCTTCCTCCTGACAAACCTGCACCCAACTTTATTTTCTGCTCCATGTGCTCCAAGATGGAGACTCTCATAGTTTAGAGTTAGGACCACACTATGAGAGGTGCCTTGGTGCGGCTGTGCGGCTGTGCGGCTTTCACATTTTCTGCAGAAGACGTGTATCCAAACCGCTGTTTTTAACCTTAGCGGTGAGACAGGTGTTTTTTACATGCTAGCTTGTGAGTGTGCCAGAAATTTTTTTTGCTATTTTACTATAAAAGGTGGTTCCACAAGAATAATCAGTAAAACCCCTCCAATTTTGATCAAATAACTCAACGTATTTCAGAATGACCATTGCTCCATCTTCAGGAGTGAAATACGGAAACATAATTTAAATATACTCCTCTTTACTCAATCAGCAACCTCCAAACACCTTGCTAGTAACCCTGACTCTCACGAAAATTACAGCACGCAGGTGAATGCGATTTACAATTGAGAACACATTACATCATACCAAAAAAAATAAAAAATTAGATAATTTGCAAGCTAACAATAGGAAATAAGGGATGGATCAGGGGAGGAGTAAAAATGGAAAAAAAAGACCTGCAATAACCCAACTACTAACTCCCCAAAGGACCCATCTCAAAGCAATTATTCTATACACTAACCAATGGGAAAAAAAGACCAACTTCATAGAACATAAAATAAAAGTAAGCCAAAGTTGACCATACAAAGAAACATCCAGCACAAAATAAAAGACAAATTATGAGGCGAAAAAGAGAAAATAAAAAATTAAGAGCCGAATGTGACATTGGAATTCCAGGAATGGATTTGCTGCTTTTTTGGCACACGTGAAACAAGGGTAAACATACAGAAAGACATTGAGTGCAAAGTGAAAACAAGTCAAAGAACAAAAAGGAAACAACAAAAAAAAGGCCGCAGCAAGTACAGTAAAACTAGAAAGATATATTTTTGACCTATGATCATTACCCCTTCATGTTGCAAACCAATTTATATAACATATAATCTAGTAAGTCTGTAAGAACTAATACATAAAATATCATTCTAAATACAGAGAAAACAATCATAAAATCACTAAGCTCATTCACAATGCAGTGTAGAAAACTCAAAACGTGGGTCTTGGACATCAGCACTAGCCTATATATATATATATATACAGGGCTTGAAAAATTTGGCGGTGTCTCACCAGTCAGTCAAAAATTTCACCAGTCAGCATGACCGGACTATAGAAACTATTGGAGATACACTTACTGCTTTTCTTGGTCCTAGATAGGCACGTCTATCTTTTTTTTGGCCTTGTATGTGAGTGCTTATAATCTAAAAGGCTCTTCTATCTTCTTAAATGTAATATTACATATATAATCAAACTTATAATTTATCTGCCTTCTACCTCAGCATCCTTGCCTGAAACAAAAATCACTCATTAACTACTGTCTGCATCGTAAAAACATATAGGTTATATGGCAACTCCCTCATCATTGGCCTTCCTCTACACAGGCTATCCCCTTTTTAGTCTATCATGAGTGCTACTGGCAGACCCATCCACTTAACCAACTGCTCAGTGTCTTTAACCCCGCTATGCCTATCCCTCAACTGGCTTCCAATTGCCCCAAAGAATACAATTCAAAATATTAATAACCACTTACAAAGCAATCCACAACTCTACCCCGAGCTACATCTCCAACCTCATCTCAAAGTATTACCCTAACCGTCTACTCTGCTCATCCCAAGCCCTCCTGCTCTCTTGCTTCCTCAACACCTCCTCCCATGCTTGCCTGCAAAACTTCTCTAGAGTCTCTCCCATCCTCTGGCACTCCCTACCACAATATCTGGCTATCTCCTACTGTGCCTTTAGCCGAGCCCCGAAAACTCATCTCTTCAGGGAAGCCTAACCCACCTCTACCTAACCGCTGAACAATTACTTTCTCAAACAACTCATTCCCACACAGCTACCACCTTTTGTATAATTTGCCCCTCCCTTTTAGATTGTAAATTCTCATGGGCAGGGCCTTCCTAAGATAATCTTGCCTTGAATTGTATTGTGGCTGTAATATCTTCCTTATATTGTAAAGCACTGCACAACCTGTTGACGCTACATAAATCCTGTATAATAATAATCATAATAATGACTAAAATACGCTGTGTACTCCATCATCATAGCCTGGCTTGACTGCTGTAACACTCTTACTACAATCTACCAACAAACAGTCCGTTCTTAAAGAGGAACCGTACCCATATTTTTAAAATAAGAACAAAGACACCTTTAGAAATGTTTAGTAATTACAATCTACAAACTCATACTTTTAGAGTTTGCATACCTTGTTTTCCTTTTCCTCTCCATTTTTCTCACAGTGGCCATTTTTACTAAGGGCAGATGAATCCATCTCCCTTTATTTCCTGGACCTCTGGAACATGTGACTAGGACATGTGACCATGCACATCATCTCAGGGGAGCAAAATGCCTTTCCCTGAGATCTCATAAGATTACAGATAAGATTTCCCAGCAATGCTCTGCTGATGTAACCTTCCCAGAATGCACTTGGGCACATTACATCTCTTTTGCCAAAGGGAACCAGGAAATAGAAAAAAATAAATTGTAATAAAAATAAAAATATGTTTTTTTAACTAATGAATGTAAGATTAGTTCATATCAGCATACAGAGCTGTATGCTGTTGTGATTTTTAGGCAAAGGGGGTAAAGCTCCACTTTAACCACTTCAAGGATTTTGAATGTAAGAGATTTCATAAAAAATGTCAATACATTTTTTGAGAGTCAAACTGCAAAATGTTTGATTTGTTTTATTAACACCCAAACAATTTGAGAGAGAGAGATCCCAAATCCCTGTTATATACTATTTGTATTTATCTCTCCATCTTCCTTCTCTTCTTTGTTTTTATTATTTATATTACTCTACCTTCAATTCCTTATTTTATAATCTTTTCTATCCAGTTCATGGTGTCTCCCTCTAACTAATTTTCTTATCCCTATAACCCACACCCAACATTTGTTCATGGCTTCATCAGGAGTACCTTGGGCATTGTGTTTTAAATAGTGACAGTGCTCATAGTGCAATTAAAAAACAAAACAGGCAGAATACCGGCCAGGCCACTGTCTGCAAGTAGTTTGCATGTTCTCCCTGTGCTTGCATGGGTTTCCTCCGAGTACTCCAGTTTCCTCCCACACTCCAAAGACATGCTGGTAGGTTAGTTGGTGCCTGTCTAAATTGGCCCTAGTATGTATGCATGTGAGATAGGGACCTTGAATTGTAAGCTCCTTGAGGGCAGAGGCTGATGTGAATGTGCACTATGTAAAGCGTTGTGTAAATTGTTGGCGATATATAAATACCTGAAATAAAATGTTCACTAGGCACATGCAAAAAAGAGGAGAATTTATTGGAAAATCAGGAATTAAAAGGAAAACATGGAAACTACTTGTGATAATCTACCATAATACATGGCATGTTAAATAAATATGCATAGCTTTTATTTTTCTGCTGATTTATTTTTCCATTATTTTTTATCCTTATTAGCTTTTTTTTTTATTCGTTTGCTATTTTTGTCAGTGTTACATAACAGAAAATGCGCAAAATTGAAAAATAAAAACACCTTTTCATTTGTAAATTACTTTGCCATGCTTTGTACTACTAGAAACATAATTGTAGTGCAATTTTAAATGGGAAAAATTATAGAATAAAATGTATTACAGTAAAACTACTTTTTGTAAAATAACACCGGTCAAAACAGAATATCTTTTGCATTTTTATCTATAGATTCCATAGAATATAACATAATTTTTTCAAAACAATATTACCATAAGAAAACCTAGAACCCCCCCCCAGCCAAAAATGTATGCATTATTTTGTTATATTAAGCAATAGCAAAGTTACCGCCTAATAAACAGGCCCAAGGGTTGCTTCAGACATTCAATTTCTCCTGCAGGAGCAGCCCTGTTCTTTGTTGAAAAGAAGGACTTTACCCTGAGAACATGCATCGACAACAAATTAAATAAAATTACTATTAAAAACTGCTATTGGCTCCCTTTAATTCCTAAACTGCTTGAAAGACTCCACTACGTGCATATAACCTAGTCAACATTCATCAAGGTGACACATGGAAAACTGCTTTCAGAACCAGATATGGACATTTTGAGTCTTTGGTCACGCTGTTTGGCCTTTGCAATGCCTCTCCAACTTTTCAACATTTTATCAATCATGTACTGCAAGATCTTTTTGGGTCAGTTTGTTATTGATCTTGGATAATATCCTTATCTTTTCAGATAATCTACAGAAATGTCGCAAGCAGGTTTCCATCATCTTTGAACGTTTTAAGAAGTATCATCTTTGCATTAAATTGGAGAAATATGAGTTTGAACAAACCCATATCCATTTCTTGGGGTGCATAATTTCTCCAGATGGGTTGAGCACAGACCCAGATAAAATTAAAGCAGTTGTGGAGTGGGCTACCACCAGAAACATTAAGGAAGTTCAACTGTTTGATGGATTTGCCAACTTTTACAGAAAATTGATAATGGACTTCACCAACGTGACAGCTGACAAAGAAACAGCTCTTTTCATGGTCACCAGAGGCACAGGGTGCTTTTAGCAAACTGAAGGCTCTTTTCACTACTGCACCAATAGTGATACATCCAGATCCTGAACTGCCTTTCATAGTGGAAGTGGATGCTTCAGATACTGCAGTGGGAGCTATTCTTTCTCAGAAGGTTGGAGACAAAATGCAGTTTCATCTTTGTGCAAACTTCTTTCATTTAATGTCTTCTGTTGAAAAGAATGATGACATTAGTAATAAAGAATTGTTGGCAATGAAGGAGACTTTTTCTGAATATAGACATCTCCTGGAAGGGGCCACATCCTGTGGCTATTTTCACTGATCATAAAAACTTAGAATGTATCCGTTCTTCCAAAAGATTGTCTTCCAGAGAAGCACAAAAGACTTTGACCTGAGTCAAGAAATGGCAAAGCAGATGCCTTTTCAGAGACTTTGTTTGGGCCCCTGCAGGAAAATAACCCTGACTGTACCATTCTGCCTCAAAATAACTTACTAGAGCCATGAATTCCAACGAGTTCTTGTCTCTACTTAAAGATGGCTACAATAATGATCCACTCCTCAACCACCCTTTCAGGAACATTAAACTCACATTAAAGAATGTTTTTTGGACTCAAGACCATTGTCTTTATGCACCCAAGTCTGCTCATGCAGAAGTCCTCAGGCTTGTTCATGATTGTAAATGTGCAGGACAACTCGACCCACAAAGACTGCAAACCTTTTATCACATTCCTTTTGGTGTCCCAGTTACAAGAAGGATGTCAAAAATTATGTTACTTCACATTTGACCTGTGAACATCATAAAGCACCCTGATCTCCTCTGGGGTTACTCCAAACACCCCCAGTCCCTTTATGACCTTGGGGGTCAATATCTATAGATTCTGTAGTTGATCTACCTAACTCTAAAGAGATGACCACCATCGTATTGGTCATCGACCACCTTATTAAGATGGCTCATTTTATTTCAACAAAGGGGGTACCCACTGCTGAACAAATTGCATAGCTTATGGTCCAAGAAATATTGAGACTGCATGGAATGCCTGATAATGTAGTAACTAACAGAGGAGTTATATACATGTGAAAGCAGCAGTCGGCTAAACCTCAAAATTTTGGAAGAGCTTTTGCACAGCCCTAGGTGTCATAATTAATTTAGCTTCAGCCTTCCATCTCAATCTAATGATCAAACTGAGAGGATCAATCAAATCCTGAGACAGTATCTTCGGTGTTTTGTCAGCTATCTTCAGGATATCTCAGCGGGATATCTTCCAGCGCCAGAATTTGCATATAATAATTCTAAACACGGCTCCACTTCTCAAAGCCCTTTTTACATAAATACTGGATATCATCATGTTTTTATCCTTAACCTCCCTGGCGGTTTTCCCAAGTGTAGCTTGGGGTTACTTTCCCATACCATAATCGGTAACCCCGAGCTACATTCGGGAATGCCGCATAGTATTTACTTACTTTGTCCCTCGAGCCGCGCTGTGTTCTGCGGCCGATGCCGGTTTCCGGGTTCCATCCCTTGCGAGCATACGCATCGCAGGGGGACGGAAGCGGCGGCACATTAAAAAAAACGGGAAAAACGACAAAGACGAAAACAATTCGAAAAAAAAAAAATAGACCGAAAAATTACATGAAAAAAATTACAAATCTGGCACGTGCCCAGCCTGCCATACCCTAGATACGCTACTGTGTACCAACCCTTGGCTGCTAATCACTGACTATGCTTATTGCCTTCCACTCTAAACCTCTTACCTTTTGGCTACTGACCTCGGCTTTTTTACTGACAACACTTCTGCCTGCTCCTGTTTCCGACTGCTTGATTACTCAACCCGGTCTGTTTATACCACAAACTTACCTGCTGTTTCAGCTACTGGACGCCGAGCCTGATCCTAGATGGTGACATAGCAGCTCCCAGCAGGAGCTTCCCTGTCAAAACTATAGTTGCTTCTGAAACGCAGCTTACACAGACTGGGAACGCACTGTGTGCGACATCCCAAACTTCTACTCACCAGAACTGACCCATCCCCCACTATCCAAAAGAGGACATGAAAGCAAGCGGTGTGGTCATGTGACCAACCAATGAAAGTTCATATAAAGGTAAAAGTAAATGCTGATATGGTCACAAAATAATATGTAGTGCTTTATAATGTGTTTTTGCAGTTGTGCGTTCACATATACTTTAAATTCAAACTTCCAATCCTAACCTACAATGCTCTCTCATTCATAATAAATTCCAAATACTACCTGAAACACAAAAAGGGCTCTTCTCACATCATCTACTTTAGTCATTTCCCTTGATTCTCACATCTATGAGTTCTCACAGGTTTGCAACTTATAATTGTTTTGGTTTTTGCTTGCATACGATTGGATGATGGAAGTCAGCAGATCTTCACCTCATTCACTAAGCTAAGGGAAAATGATCTTGCAAAATGAAAATTCCCTTGCTAGGTGAACAGCATATGTTCCATTAGCAAATACTCCATAATCTTGCTGCATGCACAAAATGAAAATTTGCATCTTTACATCCACACTGTGGGAAGATTTATATTTCTTTACCCTGTTCAAAAGGATTTGCCTCAGTAACCCACTGCTTTGCTACCATTTTAGGTCTAGGTGTACCATCACAAAAGCAGACTCTGCAATGTTTATCACTGTACCACTGACAATATCTGCTGAAGAAGAACATTAGGCACTATAAGGACAGGACTTCTAGTGCAGACATGGCACCATCACCTTGGAAAGATTTCCCTTTCTTTCATATTGTATCCATAAGAAAGGAAATTAAGAGAATTATCCCAAAAAATAGATGGCAAAAACAAAAGCCTGACAGGGGCTTTGAACATCCCATACTCTTTCCAATATGGAGGTATAGCTTTAGGTATACTTTAGGCTGATTCACATTACATTCTGCTAGTACAATCTCTAGCTACACAATTGTGTAGTGTAAGGGCCTGCCTTACTGGAAACAAATAAATGAAATGTTTAGAAAGTCTACCATGTTACATAGTTTTGGTAATTATAAAAGAAATTATGACACATGCACACTTGTAGTCCTATCTGGTGGACCCTTAAAGCCACACAGCGTGAGCATTCCTGAGGCTTCTCCAATACAGCTATTATTTATCCCCTACTGAAATAGGACAATAGGACAGGGAGTAGAGAGCGGAGGACTGCAATTGCCTGCATTGGGAGCTGGATTTGGCCCCACTCAGAGGACCTGGCAGTTAGAAATGTAGGGAGTGCAGCAGGGAGATTAAGCCTGGGGGGGGTGTGGCACAGGGAAAGCATCATGATTATAGGTAAGCCATACTGTTTATTACATATCTCGGTGTTCTCTTTTAGAGTAATTTGTTACTGTGTTTTATAACCTTGTTCCACTCTTATCCACTTAGTGCGTTTGGAAAAACCTTTCACGAGCGATAAAAAAGAAAAGAGATATAGACTCTGTCTTAACAGTTCTTTGTTTCTGTATTTATTGTCGGGATAACCCTGTTCCTTTATTTAATGTTGGGTTAACCCTGTTTTTGATATAACTGTTTATACAGATTTACCTTTTAAGGGTTTACCCAAG
>NW_017306528.1:651075-682928 GCF_000935625.1 Nanorana parkeri
TCAAGGCAAGTCACCACTGGGAGTGACAAGAGGACACAACATCTCAGCATCTCCTATGGGAGTTAGTGCTGCACACTGACCATCAGATTGCCAGTCTGACAATACACTAGTCACCAGATAGGATGTCTTCCAACATATTTGTCAGAATAAGCTCAACAATGGTACTATTATCCCCATCTGTATTGTACCCTAAGGACTGGAAGAAGGGTACATTCTTTATAAGAGTATAAGAAATCCAGTAATTGTTTTAAAGGGAGCATTTACACAAGTGTAGAGGTACACCTTTGCAGCTTAGCATTCAGTAAAGTAAGCTGACATGGATCAATGTATATACAGCAGAACCTAACTTTAATGCTAACTTTAGTGACCACAGGAATGTGTATATTATAAATTAGCCTGCAGTCATGGACGTCATGGATTCAGGCAATCATACACAAATTAGATTGTGTCATTACTAAAGGTTGGAAGAGGAAGGGCTGGATTTCCATCAATGAAGCCTGTAGGCCCAAAGAAGCACCATTTTTTTTTACACAAAGCATGTTCTTGTTTTACTTTACCTAGCCTGACTTATAATATTATGACTGTGTACTAACAATTATATAAGATAACTGTATTTCTACTAATGAAGTAGCATGATAGCGATGCATGGAAATTCCTTCTCTTTGTTATATCCCAACTAAAGGTTCAGGTCTACTGTGCCTAATAGTAAGTCCAGTCCTGTCCAACCTTGGCTTAAAGTGACAGTAAAGTAAAACAATGTTTCCCTCCCCCCAATGTTTATTAAAGCACTTACCTTATATTATGTCTCTTAATCTGATCTTCCTCTTTTTTCCTGTCATTTTCATCTGTCCCTCCAGCGCTGCGGCGGGTGTCCGATCCAGCGCTGACTCCTCTGTCGTTGCTGGCACTTCCTGTCCCACAGTGTCTGCATGCTGGTGCACGCGTCCCTGCGTCTCTCCTCGTCTCCAAACTGCGCATGCTCCCGCCCCAAGATGCTTTGTGGCCGCCCGAGCAGTTTCGGATTTTTTCGGACGGGAGCGCGCGGCAAAGACGGGTAAGTTTAAACCGCTTTTAAAGTGTTTTTAAAAAAAAACTTTTTGCATATATCTACTGCTTGCTAGCAGTAGATATATGCAAAAAAACAGAGGGTTTAGAACCCCTTTAACCTTCCACCTGCTATCATTTTTTAAACAAACTCCCCTCTAGAAATAGCCATTTTTCCTTTAAAAATGCTGAAAAAAAAGTGTAGAATATTAATCTGTGTCAACTGAACACATATAAAAACACAGGCACTATGTTTGAGCAAGTGAATAAGCCATTGTTATCATGATACTTTTTGTTTTTCCAGTTAAGTAAACCGATTTCCCCTCATTTTGCAGTTTAGGGTGTTGCTTCCTCTTGTATTTATCTCAATGTAGACTTTTATTGTCCATGTTTTCATTTGGCAAATGCACTTCCTTACAGCAGTTCCATGTATTGCAGCAGTGTGATACACAACCCTACTTAGAGCAACTAATGGAATTCATTCATCTTGCCGCTCGAGCAAGTGAGAATCCCAGCCCCTGCTGGCTATATTCCCTTTTAATGGATTCAGCTTGTTAAGTTTTAGTTCAGTGATTGTGAAACAATTTGGGAGATCCTGGCCTGATCCAGTGTTTGTAGTTCTAATGCGGTGTAGACTTCATATGAAAAGCTTTGGGAGAAATATCACAGATTCTTTGCAATATCATAGACAGAAAGAATGTGTAAAACAAATTAATGGCACGCATGAGATATTTATGGATAAGTATCACAGAGCCAAATATAATAACATTTTAGTCTTTGCAGACCTATACAGTTTCACAACTCCATTTAAAGCAATGTAAGGCTGTGACTTTGATCTGTGAACTGTTCTCAGCTGACGTAGGTTCTTTTGAAAGTTCATGTTACTTAGCCTCTGCCAAGGCATCTCTAATAGCACAGTACTGAGCAATGGCAAAAGAGAATGCGTTTATTTTTATAGTTCACAAACTTTACTTTTTAATGGCAGATCCATATCTCAGTTCTAGGTGGTTGTTGGCAAGGTAGATCACATGTTTTATTGTTATTCTGTATCCCTACCAGAATGATCACACAACTATTATGACCAAATTTATACCTGGGATTGGGGGACTTCCCTGCAAAAAAAAACAAGAAAAAATTATTTCGGAATGGCCTTGTGGCAGAGACAATGACAAAGACAAGCAGAAAAAAACTACTGCAGAAAAATGTTGCCATCACAGCCTCTTATAGATGCATGAAACTCACTAATGTCCACTCTTGGAAATATCATTCATATACTTTAAATACATCTTACCTAAAAAGAGCATATTTACAGTCTATATTATCAGCTTCATTACTGGTGGTTAACCGTTAAAAGAAATGTAAATGTTTGCCTTGTAACTAGCCATACTAAGTTTTATTGTTGGGTGCTAAAACACCAAACAACCTAGATTGCCAACTGTCTTACAAAAAACAGCTCCTGGGCTCATAAGGGCTCGGTAATTTGTCCCTCTGATATAGTTAGCAGGTTATTAAGCTTTCAAAGGAGAGCTTCTTATTCTCAGAAATGCATATAGTAATGTTACACACAGTGTAGCAAGTATCTACAGCTGATGGAAACAAGGTTTTTACAATAGTGATTGCCAACATTACTCTCTTTTCGACCAATCCTTTAAACAGCCCATCAAGTCAGGAGTGTCTTCTTAGTCAAGCATCTATGTTAGAGATGAAGGAATATCTTTACTATCCCTTTCAGGGCAGGAAATACTCACTAAAGCCTCCTTCTGTTTAGAAGTGCCCTGTTTTACTTCACCAACATTTTTCAGTTGGATGCCTTGTTCCCTAAGTTGCTGATCAGTACAACAGACAATACTATATTACCACTTTCATAAAGTTCACTTGTAAACCTTTTTTCACCATATCTCTTACATTCTGCCATCTACAGACATCTGCCTAGGGAAGCCTTTTTAGTGCACTTATCGTTTTGTTATCCCCCTCCCTAAACACATTCATCATATATTATACTTATCTCTAACCTCATGGCTCTAAGAGCTCCTTGTTTCTTTCTCTGGAAAGCATGCACTTATCCCTAAGTCCCTTGCATGCCACACTGTGGATAAAGAGATCCTGTGTGATATACACTGAGTGGCCAGATTATTATGACCACGAGATGACTTCGTTGGGCCGCCTCGTTACTCCACGAGATGACTTCGTTGGGCCGCATCGTGACTCCACGAGATGTTGAAAGGTGATGCGAGGAATCTGACACTGCACTGTTGCCCTTCTGTTGTCTTGTACCAGTCTTGCCACTCTCCGTTCTGCCCTAACATTGACTAGTCGCTGACACCCACAATTCGCAGATTCAGACCCAGATTTTCGGCTGACAGTCCAGTCTTTAAGAACTTTAACAATGAGCCCCTCTTGAACATTAAACGAATTCTGCTGTTTTGCTGATACTCGCTCCATGGCTCCGAGCACCAACAACCATCGCACGTTCAAAGGCTGTTAAATCGCGTTGTTTACCCATATCGTCAGAAAAAAATCACTTCTACTGTTGTGGTAAACAACCTGCTTCCCTATTTATAATGGTCTGGCCCTCTAGCAACTTCAGCGCAAAATTATAGCTAATTATAGCTAATTTGCCTACAAACGTCAGGTGGTCATAATAAATTGGCCACTCAGTGTATATTTACGTGAAAAAGCTACTCAAGTAGGACCAGGGCATGTAACAGGTCCACTTAGGACCTTTATTGCCTATCCATTTGCAACAGGATTAACCCCTTCAGGACTGAGGCCCTTTTTTCATTTTTTGCACCCATGTTATATTCCACATTTTAGGCCTGAAAATGACGTAAAACCCCCCAACATTATATATTTTCTGAATGCCAAGACCTATATAGAATACAATGGTGGTAGTTGAAAATTTTTATGTTGCGCAATATTAGCGCAACTCCTTATTAAACCCCAAAATTTAGTGACAAATTTAATTAAATGCCCCAAAACACAACAAATTACCCATTTTTTTAATGAAATATAAAAGATGAGGTTACAACGAGTAAAACGATACCCAACATGCCCAGTTTACAGATTGCGTGCGACCGTGAAACGGCGAAAAACTGCAGTACCCCAAAAAGTCAATAAAAGACACTTTAAAAGCCCCCACAGGTCATCAATTTAGAGATACCCCAAAATACTGGCCCTAGAATTATTGCTCTCACTCCGGCGTGCGCGGCGATACCCAACATGTGTAGCGCGTTCGTCGTTTTCATGCGTAGGCGCACCCGACGCGTGTTTACGTGGCGACGCGCGTGCTCGCGGGGGCGGGGTACTTTTAAAATTTTTTTTTATTATTATTAGATTTATTTTATTTCATTTTAATTTTAAAAACTTTTTTTTTTTTTTTTTTTACTTTACTTTGACTGCTATCACATGGGGGGGCTTGCAAGCCCCCCCATGTAATAGCAGATGGTGGTGACAGGTCCTCTTTAAGGTGATGCTGGGGGTCCAAAAGACCCTCAGTGTCACCTTTACACTAGAAATGAGCTATTGAAGTGCAGATCGCACTTCAATAGCTTATAGCTGGGCTGCAGGAGCCCAGAACTGACAGCCCAGGGACCGGAAGTGATGCAATCTGCATCGCTCCCGGTCCCATAGAACGGGGAGGGGATCGATGAACGGAAGTTCGTCGACCTCCTCCCCAGCTCCCCGCGGACACAAAGATCGCCGGTCCCGGGCCCGTAGGAGGGGCAACGGAGCCCGGGAAGCACGGCGGGGGTGTCCGGCGGGGGGGGCGGCCCCTTCTTCGGGACGCAGAAGCGATCTGGCGACAGGTAAGTCGCCAGGATCGCTTCTGTTGTAAAGCCGACAGTCGGCTCTACAAGTTTAAACAGACTCCCGGCGGCAAAAGTCGCCGGGAGTCTGTTTAAACAGCCCCGATGCTGGCGACGTACACTGTACGTCGTCAGTCACGAAGGGGTTAATATTTTGGTAGCTGATTTGTGGTCAGGGTTCTCAGTCCCAGTTCAATAAAAGATAAAATGTCTAACTTGCCCACATGTCAATCAGCTAGCAGTGTAATTTTATGGCTGATGGCTGTGGCTGGCTCAACAAAAGGCATGACTTCATGCTATAGAGAAGCCATCTATGCTTCCTACCTGTTACATGCAGTATCTCAAACCTGAGAGCAGTGCCTCAAATCTCTGTTACACACTGTACTGTATTCCTTTTTATTGCACAAATGTTACAGCAAGTAGATTAGGCGAGAATCAAGTTAAAAGTGAATAGTAAAGAGTAGACCATTGCCATTAGTGAATTGCAGGCTACTGGAAACCAATGCCATTAATGCATGACAGTGAAGGTGGTGGAAAAGGGCATTTATGACATATAATGGAAATGGTCACAGAAATAAAGTATTTAAACTGACCAAAAGGTGTCTATCTTTTAAAGTTCTAAATACCTTGAATGTTTCTTTTTGGAGCTTGACATCCCTCTATGGCACCTTTGCCATAGAAAGTAAAAGCTTCAGTTTCAGAACTATGGCATATGTTTTTTTTGTCCTAGTGTCCAATGTGGTGCCACAGCAGCCAATAAATCTTCATTTGGATAGTGATAAGGCAGGCCCATATGAGGGCTCCAAAGTCAGAGCCAATATATGTTACTCAATGTATACCTGCTAGTAAGTATACACCTCTATATCAGTTTATGTTATACAGTATTAGTGTATGTTACTTAGTACATATCTCTCAAAAGTAGCATATATAAATATGTGTGTGTATATATATATATATATAGATCATATATATATATACACACACAAAATACTCCTTAATTACTGTGAGTCTCACAGTCATGCATACACCTAAAGGACAAATTAGAGAAAGTAAAGCAGAATATAGACAGATAACGCTTTGTTTTAGTCTACCTTAAAGAAGGACTTAATTAAAATAGGTGCAAACTGCACAGCAAGGAGCCACTGTTGAGAACGAGAAAATAAGCACTTTGGTCAGGACTATTTAACACACAACATAGTGTATAGAACAGCCTTTCTCTCCCTGGTGTGCCTTTTGGCTTCCTCAAGGGTGCCTCAAAATGTTGTGGTAGTGGGACTGTGATGTTTAAGACTGATGTGAAGAGGCCACCTGATGTAAAGGGGGGACTCTGATGTGAAAGAGGGGCCTCTGATTTGGAGGGGGGGAAATCTTGATTTAAAGGTGCACTTTGAAGTGAAAGGGGAAACCCACTTTTTTTGTGTTTTTACGTGGGGCCCCCCTTGAAATCTAGATTTTAGAATGGGGTGACTTGAGATTTTGCATACTTTTGAAGGGTACTGTGACTGAAAAAAGGTAAAAAAAATGCTGGTATAGAGTTCAAGGGATCAGTGAGGGCAAGAAATACCATGGCGTGAGTGGTTGTGTAAAGAGACATATTTCCTGGCATCAGTGGGGAGAAAAAAAGCTTGGTTTCAGTAGTCAGTGTGAGGAAAAAATGGTCAGCATCGCAGATCAGTGAAAGATCAGTGGTTAGAGGGAGGAAAAATGGGTGGTGGTGAAATAGAAAAAACATTGGTGTGTGTGTGTGTTGTTTGCATTGGTGCTCAGTGGGGTGGGCTTCTGTGTTCAGTAGGGGGAAACTTACATTTCATGCAGCTGTTCTCTCTCTCTCTGCCTCCTTCATCTACTGCCGACAGGAGATCAGTCTGTCAGACAGTTGTGCATAAAACTAAAGCTGAGTGCTAGAATGAGTTTTCCAGCAATCAGCTCTCAGGTAATTTTTGTTTCATTGTGCCGGTGGGATTGTGTTGAAAGCCAAGGACAGTGCTGTAGAATCCAGAATGGTTAGAGGGTATGTGCATACCTGCACTCAATTTATCTATTGCTATATATGCTAAAAGATGGAGGCTCCCACAGAATAAAGTTAGGACCACACTACACAGATTAGCCTTGCAAATTTTTTAGGTTGTGCTACTAAAGCCTCTGTTTTTAAGACAAAGGGGTCTATTCACAAGGCTGCCGAGGGCAGCCGAGTGAATGACCGATCAGAAGTGAAGTGAGCCGAACACTGTTCGGCTATTCACTTCAGGCTGGTACGGCTGATTTAAAGTGTTTTTTTGCTGGCTGGTAGGTGTGCTGGGAAATTTTTGTGTTTGCCTAAGGGAAGTCACCACAAATTCACTGAGGTTTTATTCCAACATGCCCCCTGCCAGGGGCTGACTGGCAACTTTTAGCCCAAAGGGCAAGTACAACCCAGAGGCCCATGGTGCAGCAACTTGACCCCCCTCCCGCTCTGCCTCTTCCCCCGCCTTCTCCCCACCCCTGTCTGCCACTTTTGCCATCCATGTAACAGTAGTGGGAATGTATTTATCGGTTTAGGAAATGTAAAGTACACTGGTAGTGGAGGGATGCCTCGTCAGGGCTGTGCGTGTGCACAACTGCTGCGACCCTGTTAGATCTGCCACTAACTCAGAAATACATTATACAGCATTGCAGAATGGCATTGGCTATAGAGAACTACAATTCCAAGAAATACATTACACAACAATGCAGAATACCATCAGCCATAGCGGACTATAAATCCCAGCAATAATGACTACCAACAGCTATAGAGAACCACAATTCCAAGCAATACCATTATACAGCAATGCAGAACAGCATCAGCTATAGAGGACTACAAATCCCAGCAATACATTACACAGCAATGCAGAATAATATGAAGCTACATACTCTGCTGCTCTGGGTTCTCCGCCTGATGTCTAAAGGGTCTCAGGAGGGCTGTGCGGGCTCTCACCAGGGGTCCAGAGAGTTTCACGGGTGCGTGTGTGTGCAGCGGAGGTGGCTCCCTAATTAGGCTCTCAGGTGGCCAATGCGGACCGCCAGGTGGTCAGTGCGGGCTCTCTGCTCCAAAACAAATGGTTCCAGTGATGGACTACTAGTTTGTATTGAGATTGTAGTCCATCACAGGAGCAAGCTTGGAGCGGTGGAAATCAGAAAAAAAAAGTGTGGGGTGCAATATAGTGAAATGGAAAGTGTAAATTATACAGCAATCAATGCAAAATGGCACCGGCTATAGAGGACTACAAATCCCACCAATACATTATACAGCGCAATGCGGAATTCCACCAGCTGTAATGTACTATTGCTGGGACTTGTAGTCCTCTACAGCTGGTGGTATTCTGCATTGTGCTGTATAATGTATTATTGCTGGGATTTGTAGTCCTCTATAGCTGCTGGTATTCTGCATTTCGCTGTATAGGGGACTACAAATCCCAGCAATAATACATTATAGACTTGTGGTACATTATAGACTTAGTCGATTAGTTGTTGCAGCCCTACATTCATCCCCAATTTCTGGGCACAGTCCCCGGATTCAGGAGACCGTCCCCAGACAAATTATGTCCGCGGGAACATAAAATAAACCAAATTTTTTTTAATACTCACCTGATCCCTGCATCCACCGACAAGCGCAGCCTCCCCTCTCCCACGCTGTCAGAATATGCATACAGCGTGTGCTGACGGGCTGGCTGTATCAGGTAGACGCGGCATGTTAGAGGGCCCCCTGCTGGGGCCTCCCGAGCACCTCCTTGACGAGCAGCGGCCGCACTGATCACAGAGCCGCGTCCAATGCAGGTGGCAGCGGGGGTCAAGGGGCCGTGCGTGGTGGCATCAGAGAGGCCCGGGGGGCAATTGCCACCCTGCCCCCCGGCCCAGTCTGCCCCTGCCCCCTGCATAGTCATAACTAATGATGGGAAATTCAAAATGTTACTGTTGTCCCTAGAACAGGAATAGATGGGAAATCTTCAAATGTGATTTCCACTCATTTTGGAGGGATATCCACTCACTTCCTGTTGTGTCTGCAACACAGCAACTGAAGGGACCCCACCAGATAAAAGCAGAAAAAAACCCAGCAATGTTAACCATTTTTTTCACTTTATCCAAAAAGAAAAAAACAAGTTTGGGGTACAGATATACATTAGGTCCTTTTTTTTTTACAGTTGCCTGCTCTGTTGCAAAAACCTCCATTTTGGACAATGAAAAGCATACACAATAGTGTCCTAATTTTTTTGTGTGTAAATTGGTAGCCGCTGTGACCCTATTATTAAAAAAGAGGGGGGGGGAGATAAGATGCTTAGCAGTTGGCAGATATACATTACTTCATGCCAAAGCTTGCAGGATTTATATGTCAAGTGTGACCAGCCAATAGTTTAAGTTTCAGCCTATTGAGGTTTTAGCAAGATTATAATGGCTGGAATTTTATGAAGTGGTTCACAGTTTAAGTGTTCACCAAATCCTGCAATGTATCTATCTTACAAAGAGTACAAACAATAGTTTTATAGAGTTATAATTCGTGCTGTGTGAGAAATGTCAAACATTTATGTGCACACCATTAAACTGTGGCTGCATTGTGGTAGAATTGTCAAAATGCTAAAACTAAATCAAGCCTGTGGATTTATGTATGTGTCACATCAGCTACCAAAATAAAAGGAATGCTGCATTTTGGTTCTTCATACTATATAAAATAAATAATACAGTAGGTCATAAAGGTTGGCCATCAGTGCACTACAACGTCCAAATGTGTACATTTTTGTACACAATTGGGCTGATGCACTAAATTGTCAGAAAATACATTAACTCTCAATTGCAATTGTTATCCAGACCAACCAACTAGAATCCTTGTTGAACTTTTCTCTAGGCTTAGAGCCCCACACCAGGCTTAAGACACCCTCTCCCTTCCTCCCTAAAACTTCACTCCCACACCAGTTTTCAAAATCCCATTATATGTATGTTAAAGCGACATTAAACTCAATAGTTACATCTTGAAAAATGCATTTAAGTACTCTAACTATTAACAATCCTGGACCTTATTTGTGTTTCATTCAGCTGTAGATCCTCAAATCATCTCTGAATTGGTGCTGACACTGTCTTTCCTTATGGAGGGTGGCTACTTAATCCCCATGGTCCCTGTGTGTGTTGTACAGTAGCCACCGCTCCAAGCCCACTCCTGTGATAGACTACAATCTCAATACAAATTAGTAAACTAAACGTGAAATTGTAGTCCATCATGGGAGTAAAGCTGGCCATACACCTTACAATTATCTGCAGATTTTCTGTGGTCAGATGGAAAAGGTGCAACAGATTCCTCCATCTACACTTAACTGTGTGGATGAAGTAATCTCCACCTGGGCCAATCTGTTGCACTTTTTCCATCTGACCACAGAAAATCTGCAGATAATTGTAAGGTGTATGGGCAGCTTAAGCTTGGAGAAGTGGCTACTTTACAACACACACCATGGGAAACAAAAGTAGCCCCCCTCCAGAAGGAATAACAGTGTCAGCACCAATTCAGAGATGATTTGAGGATCTATAGCTGAGTGATACACAAATAAGGTCCAGTATTGTTAATGCATTTTTTAAATTAAACTCCTGAGTTTAGTGTCACTTTAAATCTAGGAGTCTTCAGACTGGTCACATGATGCACACTATGGTGCCCTGGGCTCACAGGTTGCTGGGCGTCAGTCAACCCAGAAAAGGACCACTGGATTTCAGTGTGATGAGCCTCCAGAGGCAATAGAGAGAAGGAAATAAAGTTTCAATTTTTTAAAACCTTTTTACCACTAATAGACTGTTTGTTTATTGTTTTTAACAAAGGTGGAGCTTGTGCACAATTTCTTAACCCAGTGCATCATCTCCAGGTTTCATTAGCAAAGCAAAGAGTAATGTTTAAAGGCAACCCTTGTAGACCAATCATAAATCAACTTTTATTGCTAGCTAAACTGAATAAGAATCCCCAAGAAAGCAACTAAATAGTAGAGCCATAGTATATGATTTTGCAAGCAGTTTTTTTCTGCAGTTTATAATATAGTAGTATCTACATCTATACAATAAACAGAATGGGCCTTTCTGAAGAGTGTGCAAAATGACAACGTCTATCTCATTTTTATTCTCCTAATTATCTGCTCTCTGCCACTAAGGTGATTTATTTTATTAATTTCTAGCACTGACCCTTTCTCCTGATCATTTAACAAATATTGAACCATTCACATCAATATTTAACAGGCATTAATACAAACCATTATTAGGCCGCATTAATATTTTCAGGTTTGGCATACAGACCATCTCTTTATAAGGGCTTTATGGTAATTTGTAGGGTTGATGTTATACTTCATTTGAATGTCCTAGTTTAGCTCCACTCTTTGGTGCTGAGCTCTCACCTTTTGTCACACTGTCACTGGCAATGGGGTGTGGTGACATTCTGTGATGGAGGCAACTAAGACTGCCACATGTAATACTTCTACAACCTGGCGTGGTCACGCGCAGGCAATATGGAGGCACACTTGACTAGTGTAGACCGTAAATGTTATCTATCCACATTACAGCAAAACCCACACTGGAAGAACCAATTATATTGTCTGTCTCCTCTCCCTCCTTCAGAACATTCAATTCTTATATGATACAAGAGAGCAATAATTACTACTTTTTCTATTATAATTACATTTAGATAAGAAACAGACTAACACTTAAAGCGCTCAGAAAATTGGGTTTCAACACAATCTAATAATATTTTATTAAAAAGATTTTGTTGTTGTGTACCTTTTACGTGTGCTCATTAAGTGTTATTTATGAAGTACACACTGTAACTCTCCAGTACTAAAAGGCTAATTACACATGGGTTACAAGGAAACAATTATATCTGAGCACATAAAGGCTACGTTTACCTTTTAGACCATGTTTCATGTTACACCCATATTCAGGATGTAACATGAAAAATGGTCGTGTCTTCACCACCTCATCCCCCCCATCCCAAACACACACACACTTACCTGAATTGGGTGAATCTTACATGCAGACTGCTCCTCTTTCTTGAGAATGGTAGCGTTATAACACTGCCATATACACTGTTCTGTTTTCACAGAATTTACATCAAATTAAAAACAAATAGTAATTGTGGATTACTTCATTTAAATTCATTTATTTATGGGTGTTTATAATTAACATTTACATTTTTAGGCTGTATGCCCCTTTCCAATGAAGAAAAGCCAAAGCTCAATCATTGTTCATACTGCATCTTACCCAGGGGCGTAGGCATTTGCCTTGGGTGGCACTTTCTAGGGGGCAGCAAAAAACACCAGTGAGGCAGGCCCTCGTCTGCCATTACCAGCATTACTCATACTCGTGAAAATGCCCCCCCCTTACTAAGTGCTGTTACTGGCGCTTTACATTTTTCAACACAAGCGACTGCTGTGAGGTCCCAGGCCTGCTAGGGACCTGATGCCAGCCTTCAGGGGACCTTGTGGCACTGCATATGGAGCGGCCTCACATCTCCTTCTCCTCCTTCCTGTGGATCCCAGCCACTTGCTGTCAGACCCCTGGTGGGATGCCGCACAGCCCACCTAATATCCCTCACAGCCCACCTTAGAGCCCGCACAGCCCACCTTAGAGCCCACACAGCCCACCTGGGAGCCTGCATAGCCCACCTTAGAGCTCGTGGTGCCCACCTTAGAGCCTGCACAGCCCACTTGAGAGACCGCACAGCCCATCTTAGAGCCCACACAGCCCACCTTAGAGCCTGCACAGCTCACCTGAGACCCTGCACAGCGGGTATGTTGAGGGCAGGATGGGGA
Source organism: Nanorana parkeri (assembly GCF_000935625.1). Classification (NCBI taxonomy): domain Eukaryota; kingdom Metazoa; phylum Chordata; class Amphibia; order Anura; family Dicroglossidae; genus Nanorana; species Nanorana parkeri. The sequence goes on from NW_017306528.1 coordinate 663,710, forward strand.
GAAGAAAATGGAGAGAAAACTCTCACTATGTATGGATCGAAACAACTATTGTCCCAATCTGGGATATAACTTCATCATATACACAAAAATGGTCATGGATGAAATAATTTGCAGAGTTTAAAAAAAAAACTTGTATACTGCACAATGAATAAGGTATTAATAGTGACAAGCCTGATATTAAAGTTTTCCTCTTCTTTATGGAGGCCAGTGTGTATGCCTCATATAAATTAAGCTTGGGAAAGATGGTGGCCCTCAGGAGGCCAAATCTCTCTCAAATGTGTTTCCAAGCTTAGTAGGTCACAGTAATTATGGGAATGATTATAAACAGCAAGCAGTGTGGATGTGCACACACTGTCTGCTCTCTGACCATCCTCAGGTCACAGGGAAGGAGATAAGTGGTGCAAAGAGATCCTACCACTAAAGCTGGCCATACACTGTTAGAATTTCGTTCAAACATTTGTTTCAAATCGTTCATCGGACCATTAGATCTTGCCATCATTGAGTCAATAAATTTAATTAGAAAGCCCTTAAAAATTTCGACCACACCTGATACTTGAATGGAATCCCACACATGATAAACAGGTTTTGTTTTTGTGCCTAGCACATGTGCATTACAATATGTACGATTGTTCCTGAACTAAAATTACATTTATGGTTAGAATTCTGTTTATTTGCATAAGAAAAAAGAAAAACTTTCTATCCTGCTCCTTTAATTTTCTTCATCACTAAGGTCGATTAGATTCCCTACTAAGTGATATGAAAGTGATCAAACGTTCCAAAACGAAGATTTTCTATGTAAATTCTATTAGTATGGCCAGCTTGGACAAAAATGGCCTAATCCTTCACCCAATATGATGCTTACGTTCTTTAAGTCTTAAGATGGCCATACATGGCTTGACTTTGTGGCAAATATTGCTGAATTGTGCACAGTTTGAGCCATGAGTGACCACGCAGACCTCTGCCAGCTCAACTAACTTTGACAGAAAAATTGAAGGAGCCAGGTGGAAAACTGTCAGCAGGACAGTGACTGCATCCAATCAGATATTGGGTATTCAGAATGTTCCAGGTGCTGTTGATATAGAAATATACTAGGTTTTTAATGTCCAGCTCTGGGGAATGTGGTACATGCTGATTCCCTTTACAGTTTCAACACTCATATTTGTCTGACTAACTCCCATTTTTTTAGATACCTATAGCTGGGGCTTTGCGGCCGGGGTGGGTAGGCCTCTCTATAACCTTAGTTGGGGTTATTTCTTTTTCTGGTACATGTGTCCTAACCTAATATTAACTTAGGGGAGAGCTTGCCACCCTATCATGGAGGATAGGGGTGCCTACCTCTGGCTCTGGCTTCCCTATTTTGGTTGAGGGCTGCAGGTCATTGATCATTAAAGCTGTAATCTGACTGGTCCTACCATACCCTAAAGTGTAGCTCCACTTTTGCAGCCAATTCGGGATAAGATCTATATTTGCTATACTTTATGTTCCTATTCACACTGCATAACTTAAAAAAATAAGATTGCTGCTATTAAGTGCGATAAAGAGGGAGCTAGGAGGGAAGGCCAGTGTTTACGCTAGTTAACACTCTCTGTACTGTGCTGGCAGATTTAATTATCAGTTGTAAACTAGATTTGAACACTGTCTGTCCTAACAAAGAGTAAGGCCTGGTTCACACCTGGGCGTTTTGTAGCGTGTTCGAACGCTCTGCAAAATGCTTAAACACCGAAATCCCATTATTTCCTATGGGTATGGTTCACACCTGGGCGTATTACAGGCCGCATGAACGCGCTACAAAACGCCCTACGCCCAAAGAACTACAGGAGCTTCTTTGGGGCGTTTTTGTTGCGCGTTTCCATACGGATACAGCCAAGTAGCCCTCGGAAACGCGCGTTAGTCGCGCGTTTTATTTACTGTGAATCGCGGTAAAAACGCGCGCCACGAAACGCGCAACAAACACGCATATTCAATACGCCTAGGTGTGAACCCAGCCTTAAAGCCTTTGAAGCACTGTTTCAGTGTCTCAGTCTGACCCTACAGGTTCACTTTTGAACTGTTCAGAGTAGCCTGAAATCTGCACAAAGGCCTTCACCAAAGACACGTCTAAAAGGTAAGAAATATATATTTTTAAAATATTTTTAAATATCCTGTGTGAATGGGAACACACAACAAACATATAGTGGAGTTTTCTCAAATTTGACTGCAAAAGCGGGACAACACTTTAAGCTTATCTGGTACATGTTGTAACTAGTTAAATGTTTTGTGTCTCTGATCTATTGAACTGGATTAGGCGATTAATTATTGTTCTTTACTGAAAGTTAAAAACATAATTTTTTTTAAATTCTCTTCCACCTGCAGTTACATTAACTCTAAACATATGCTCACTAATAATATTCTAAACCTTTCCTTTATTACAAATAAAGCTTATAGATTTCTTTATTTTCAATAAGCACATCATTTATTTCATAGCAAAATGGTGAATATTATATAAAAAATAATTCAGTACTGTAAAATTACTATTATAGCATTCTGCTTGTAGGTAATGTTAGAGTCTATGTTCAGGGGTTACTTGAAGGGTTGGTATTATTTTTAGGAAGCGGGCACATACTCACCTACTGTAAGTATCCACTCTTACACTGCATATGTGTTGTTAAAATGAGTGTGCTCAATAAGGTAGAAAACAAACAAAAAAAAAAAGCAAGAAGTATACACAGCGCAGTTTTCAAAGAAAAATAATTTGATTTTTGAAGATATATCAGTGAAAAATGTTTTTTGATTAATTGCTAGGGATTAATAAACTTTGCTCTTAGCTTTATTGAATGAGCCTGATAGTACTTTGAAGCAGCTATTTCAACAGAAGCAAGATACAGGGCTTTGTAATGAGATCAGTCACTAAAACAAAATCAAATTATTTACAGCCCAACTCCATAATGTGTGAGTGCCATGCTGTCCAGGAGTACTTTGAGTCCAGGCCAGCGTGATGATGAGTCCCCATGGGGTGCGTCCATGACAGCTTGAGATCACAAAAAGTGTATGTAATTCAACCTGTAGGAGGACCGATGCTGGACCTTGGAGCTGTAAATTTGCAAGCAGGTGAGTATTGCAAAGGGAGCTGCTTTTTATTTTCATACATGGCTGGCTAATAATTCTTCAATTAAAAAAAACATGTGGAGTTGGGCTTTAATCAAGTCCACATGAAAATTCAAAATCTAAAATAATTAATCTATAATTTCCTACTTTGTAATACTTAAACATTTTATTAAGGACAAAATTAAGCCTGTACAACTTACTATGGTAAAATCCAGTTTATCTCCACATACGGTTTACACAAAATTAAAAGAATAAGAAACATTTTATTCAATGTATCTTTAGTTGAAATGGGGACTATAGGTCTAAATTATTGTAATATTATTTTTTAGCATTGTATATTTTAAAATAGATTGATAGATGTTACAAAATATTAACCAGCCTAGCTTTTTTCATAGAGGACCCTCGAAAAAGTGTAAGCTGTTCTAACCTCATCATCACCATTGTTATTAGGGAATACACGTTTCTTTGGTGAGTGATACATTCTTGGGGGTAAACTGTTGTGTTTCCTTTGTTGCCTTCAATGTTATTGCTACCTTCTCTGATACGGTCTCATCAAAATGATACGTTTTGTTATATTATGTTATCGACTTCACAGATCTTTTCATACTTTCCTAGCTTGTTATTCAGTCATCCTCTCTAGTATCATGTTATATTCCCTGACTTCACAAGATCTAAGGGAAGTAACTCCACGCAGCAAGTGCATGTTGCAAACATTTTATGCATGGTAGATTGCCACTTGAACAATGCTGAGAACTTTTACGCTGCCATTACGTGATGAGTTTATTTTTTCAATGCATCACTGGAATTCCATCCTTGGATCCGCATCTTTGAAGCCGACACTAAAATTACTGCCCAGTCTCTTCCAAAGTCAGATACTGATAGAAGATTCAATGAAATCGAAGGTCGCCAGACTAGGTGAGTGCTGAAAGATACCTGGCCTATGATACTATTTCTGATTTAATAATGCGAATAGGAGGCTAGGCCTTTGTAATAATTAGGACTAATTACTGAAGAGGTGTTGACAGATAGCCTAAGAGGAAACAAACTGCCTTTATCCACTGGCTTAGAGTCAGATTACTAGTCTTGTCTTATCTGTTTCCCAGAGAGTAGAAGCCTCAATCAGTGACTATGTCTTCAAAGGGGAAAAGATCCTGACAATATGCAGGATTTAGGATAGGGCTATGAGAAGCAGCTTTTACTCTGTGTTGTTAAATTAATTCTCCTTCCCCCAATTATCGTGGTCCCTGACACACAGGTTGAGTTACCGGAGAGGCATTTTTTTTAATTTTAATTCTTTCACAAGTTGTAACGTCTTCTATAATTCCTTCTCATGTCAGGATCATACGACAACAATACCTCCTTATTCCAGGAAGACAAGATACATTCTGAAGAGAGAATTATTACCGAGCATAGAAATATTTGTTTTTAATCACTTGATTCAGGATGGTCTCAACTTTTGAAATGAATCATGATCTTAGTCACACATATGTTATGCTTCTGCCTCCAAAGATAATATTTTGTCAAAATATTGCAATGTTTTCAAATTCAAGGCTGGATCGCAGTAAAATACATGAGGCTTGTTGTTCATTTACTTTTCTTTAAACTTAATGGCACTAGAAAACCGTCTCTGTCTCAAAACAGTTTTCATGCAGTGCAGTCTAAACACATAAAATTCATAAATTTAGCTAGATCTATTCTGCAGAACATACACTTCATGAACATAAATATACTTCAACATTGTCTGTTAAATGCTATAAATAGCTAATTCTTTATCAGTGACATAGTGTCCTTTGTGTCAACTATCCAGCAATAATAATCACATTCTAAGTTATCCTTTTTTTAATGAGAAATGTTTGTATCCCTCACCTCTGTGTTAATAGTATACATTGTAATAAAGGTGTGTTCAGCAGTATACCACCTTCTCTAAAGGCTGAAAACCTTGAATGAAGTCTAGTCTTTATCGACCATTTTTATGAGGCTCCAATGTGAAAAAACAGTAAAAATGTATCTCTACACTGTTCTCTTTAACTTTCTGAATTAAAGAGGTCTTTTATTCACTGCCCCAGGAATTACAAGTATTTTTTGCATGCTATATTTAGAGGCCAGCAGTATAGATCACATAAATCAGCACAGTTTATTTTTTCAGTTTATTAGCAGTTTATTACTCTTTGTCTGTGTTATATGTAAACCTGTGACTTATTTCAGGATTTTTTTTAACCTTACTCTCTCAGGTCCAATGACAGTTGCCAGTTCTGATTATAATTGATACTTCTGGGCTACATGACCAAGGTCATGTTAGGGCTCTACACTTCCTTCGGGGCCAAGAATGGCCTTCCCTCTCAGCGATGTCCACGTACCCTATATTGTCTCCACTGGGGTTCTGGAGACATTGCCAACTGACACATGTGCTGGTGATAATGTTGAATGGACCAGGTTGTGAAGATGAAGATCCAAGAATGTGCACTTTCCAACACTGGCCCTTATTTCTGAAAGTGGAATATGCCTTTAAATTGTGTAGGCCAGATCATAGAAAACAAATAATCTTATAAGCATATATTGCATTCCAATAAAATTGCTCTGCTGTCTAAAACAAAAATTGCTTATAAAATCCTGTTAATTAAAGATTTTCTTAGGCATTTGCTTAAGCAGCACTAAACATTTTATCTAGCTGACAAGAATAAAATGTAGACATATTTTTACAAAACTCTTTGATCTGTGTTGTGTGTGTTGGGGATCATGGTTCTGGAAAAAAGTTTGCCCTAATTAAGTTGGTCAGAACATGTCATAATCAGCTCATCTGATGACAGACTGACAAGTCCATTGCTGCCAAAACCAATCTCAAACACAATATGGGGCTGTTGCATTTGGAAGATGGAAAGCAGGATAGGTTCAAGTACTGCATGGATTTCTGAAGCTGAATATTAAAGTGATAAAACAATTGTGATAGTATACTGCAAAATATAATTCTTTTTACAATCCAGAAATTAATTTCCTTGTGTGGGAACATTAATTTACTTAAATTTTCAATGATATTTAATGAACTTAATAAATAAAATGAGTAACAAATATGTGTCTAGTATACAAAAAAAAATGAAATCAACTAGTACCCATATGTGACACTTAGGGGGTGATTTACTAACCTAAACGCACGCACGCACTAGTTGCGTGTGATTTTTACACAGCAAAATGTATTTATCAACCAAAAAGTCTCTAAAAGCATATTTCCACTAATGCCATATATGGAAAAATCATGCACATGATGCATATATAATGCTGCTTACTTTAGACAAAAATGGTTAGCTCATGCATTTACATTCCTGCATTCATCAACGCAAGCAACACAATGTAGAGCTAATTTACACAACATCACCTTGCAATTCATGCACAACACACCTGCTGGGTGTGTACACACTACAAAGGTGTCTAGATTCCACCAATAGATCATGCTGGGAGGGAACACACTACAGAGGTGTATACTTGTTCGTGGCGTGTTTATAAGGTTAGTAAATCAACCCCTTACAGCTGTATATCCATATTACTGCTTTGAGGACATATGACCTTTTCATATACATCAAAGTGAGACCCCTGATCAATTCAGCTAGACACTATTATAGCGAGATTGACTGTGATCCACCCAGATTTGATTTGAGGTGCAGTTGACCTCCTGTGATATCTTGGGCACTTAGTGGTTTGTACATATGAGTGATAGAAATAGTTTACAGAAACAGGTAAGGTTATGTATGCCTGTGATGATGTGACACTTAGTCAATAAATATTGACTTGTATTTATGCTGGAGTGCTAGTGACTTTTCTTTACACAAGTTATGTATGAAGTTACTATATTTCTACCTACTGTGCTCGCCTGAAGAAGTGGACCTTTAGTTTATGAAACAAAATGCGTTGCGATATTACTGTAGTCCAGGGGTAACCAAACTTGGACCCTCTAACTGTGGTAAAACTACAAATGTCATAGTGCATCTGCCTCTAGGAGCCATGTCTGTGGCTGCCAGAGTCTTGCCGTGCCTAATGGGAGTCATTGTTTCACCATAGCTGAAAGGCCAAGGTTTGGCTACCCCTGCTGTAGTGCCAACATAAAGTGATATGGAAAATCTGTGCAATTTTTGATTATATTGATAACTGCATCTTATGTAAATGGTGGTGTTCACGTGGAGGTATTAATGATAATAAATACAAACTGAAGCATGTTTCAGCCTTTTTATCCTGTTTTTTATGCAGATTTGTTAATAAAATGTACAAACTTTTCTGAAAGATTTGTGCTTTTGTACTAAGAAAGTGCCAATGATACTTCATTTCTTGTGCAATACAAATATCCAGGGATGATGCTATATTCACCAAGTAGGCTACCTCAGGGAATCAATGCAGTGAATTAACTAAGTGAAACCACATCCATTCTCTCCCTCTCCCCATAATAATGCTTCCCACTACTTCTGTGCTTTGTTCAATAGGTTTTTGCAAATTTGCATGTACAAGATCTTTAAATGCACATTGCAACTCTCAATGATGCACATTTTGTCACAAGTTGATATTTGTTTTAATGTATGTTACAGCATGTAGCAAGTTACATTGACAAGTGTTTTACATATAATTCTATCAGTAGTAAGGCCTTGCACCCCACATGCCCCAATTGAATACACTTGCATGTGCCTTTTTTAACAATGTGCATGAATGTATTACATACACTATATTACCAAAAGTATTGGGACACCCTCCAAATCATTGGATTCAGGTGTTCCATGAAATTCCCTTGCTACTATATATTCCGCGGTCAACTGTTAGTGGGATTATAACAAAGAGAGCTTCATGGAATGGGTTTCCATGGCCGAGCAGCTGCATTAAGCCTTACATCACCAAGTGCAATGCAAAGCGTCGGATGCAGTGGTGTAAAGCACGCTGCCACTGAACTCTAGAAAAGTGGAGATGTGTTCTCTGGAGTGACAAATAATGCTTCTCTGTCTGGCAATCCGATGGACGTATCTGGCAGTTGCCAGGAGAATGGTACTTGCCTGACTGCATTGTCCCAAGTGTAAAGTTTGGTGGAGGGGGGACTATGGTGTAGGGTTGTTTTTCAGGGGTTGGGCTTGGTCCCTTAGTTCCAGTGAAGGGAACTCTTAAGGCATCAGCATACCAAGACATTTTGGACAATTTCATGCTCCCTACTTTGTGGAAACAGTTTGGGGATGGCCTCTTGCTGTTCCAACATGACTGCGCACCAGTGCACAAAGCAAGGTCCATAAAGACATGGATGAGCAAGTTTGTGGTGGAGGAACTTGACTGGCCTGCACAGACTCCTGACCTCAACCTGATAGAACACCTTTGGGATTAATTAGAGCGGAGACTGCGAGCCCGGCCTTCTCATCCCAACATCAGCACCTGACCTCATAAATGCGCTTCAAACATTCCCATAGGCACACTCCTAAACCTTGTGGACCTCCTTCCCAGAAGAGTGGAAGATGTTCAATATTGAACCCTACGGACTAAGACTGGGATGCCATTAGAGTTCATGTGCGTGTAAAGGCAGGCGTCCCAATACTTTTGGTAAAATGTTTTATGTCTGAACCAGCACCATTTAAAGGAATGGTGTTTTGCATGCCTAAAGTGTGCATCATAAAGCATAGGCGTTACTTAGTACAATAAATGTCTCATTAAAAAATAATCAGACACCTACTATGTAGTATAATGCTTATTTGTCTAAAATCTCTCGGGGACTTGTTACATTTAAAGCTTAAATAAAACAGCAACTACAAATATACAACAGGCATAAATGATATGTTACAAGGTATCATTAAAGAGTGTTAAACAAACTTGGTCATACAGAAATTTGTATTTTATAGGCAGGTGTAAAGCTAGTGTAGCACTACCCCTGTAGGAGCTGCTGGAACATAATGGGCTCTCCTACCATTTCCAGCAATGACCTGCTCTGTAATTGGACCTGACAATACACTGACACACCAATGGTGATAATTAGGCTTTGGTAATACAAACAGTGATAAGCCCTGAGGAAAAGAGTGGGTCAGGAGAGTTTAGCAATAGCACATACATCAGTCCAAAAACAGCAGTATAGGGTATTTGTAATTTATGTTTTGCAAAGGGTTCCAAAAGTGTCAGAAGATCCCTTTTACCAGGGGCCACCCAAGACCGGTTGTCACCCGGAGCAAAGACCGGGTGACACCCCACAGTGACGTAATTGCGCATGTGCGTAACGTCACCATGTGCGTGCGCGATTATCTAATCTTGTTGATGGACGCTGGCAGAGCGAGGAGGGGATGTTCACCTGGCGGGATGAGGTATTCCACCGCTGCTCACAGCTCCCCAGCAACCACCTATGCGCCTGCCTGACTGCGGACACACTGGCCGGCTCATTGCCGTTGCCACCCTGCTGTCCCGAAACAGCAACTCAGCCGGCATACTCGGCTTTTGTTTCCCCTCATCCTCCTCAGTCGCTCACTGCCCACCATACACGTTCAGTGTGACACCGCCAGCTTCCTCCTAGGTCGTTCACTGGACTGCCTCTAACGACCGAAGCACCGCGGCATATCCAGCCCCCCTTCCGCATATTGTGACACTGCTGGCTTCCTCCCCGGTCGCTTACGGACTGTCTCAAACGGCCACAGCACCGTTGCTGTCCCAGCTAGCTTCCCCCCTCTCCACAAGTGTGACACTGCTGATCTCCCTGTCACGGAGTTCACCCGCGTCATCCCGAGGACAGATCCGCCCACGACAGCCTGTCAGCTAACACTACTGGCTCAACATAGGAAGAAAAGGAACTCTACGTTCAGCCACTGTGTCATCCGCACCCATCAGGACTTCCTCTGCCAATCAGTGACCAGCAGGTCCACATCCCACTCAAGAACAGACCACAAGCAGAAACAGCGGAATTCGGAATCCACAGACTCCACCCCGCGCCGATGACTCGGCAACACTCCTTACCTAATGGGATGAATCGGATCAACCGCTGAATCTACCACTCATACCCTGTAAACATTACCGGTTTACACCATGGACCATTTAGCCTCTTTTCCCTTCCACCCACACCCTTGCATCCAAGTATTTTACAGCCGCCTTCTGGTTTGCAGCGCTTCTCTCTCCGTTTTTCTTTGGAAGTAATAACAAAGGAGACAGGAGACTAAAAGTCAGGGGAAGAACAGAAGGAGATGGGGGAAATAAAGAACAGGTAGAAAGCAAGAAAGTAGTAATACAGTTTTAAGTGTAAATTTTAAAATTTTTCGGTTCTCTGTGCCATAAACGAACGTACTGTGTTTTGTTGGATTAGCATTATTTAGCATTGTATCTAAACAACTGCCGCAACTGCCACCAGCTAAGTGTTAATAGCTTTAATATACAAATTAACTTTATTACAAGCAGTCAAATCACAGGAGGTTAATACCAATTTGTCATGCATTTCTACCCTAAAATAACTTTTTTAGCTGCATTGGAAAGTCAATACTGAACTGATTCCACTTTTCTACATACCAATTTGCAATCTGGGATCTAGTTACATTACTTTTCAACATAGAATGATAAATATTTAAATGACAAAATAAGTCTCCAGCCCCGTGTTGTCATTACAACTGAAGGCGACCACAGATCCCCGACTGAACTGAAAAATAGCTTGATTATAAACAGATTATACGCTTTATTGAACGTCACTGTCCACTTTCTTCGTTACAAGATAAACATTATTTAATATACATATCTGTCATTACCCTACTTCAACAATGTCTTTTTTTGTTCCGATCTTTATGTACTTAAGTAAGAAAACAAACACATGCTTTTTCTAGTTTAGAACACCTATTTTTCTTCATTGAAAACCACGGGATGCTGCAAAGGGAATATCACTAGAATTCACACACAAAAAAAAATTGTAACTGACATGTGTATAAACAAGGCCTTATAAATGGAAATCCAGATTCTGTTCTTACTCAACATGACTGCAGGCAAGTCACAGGCTTGACTGGACAAATGTCAGAAAGATATATATCAGAGAATTATACAAGACTATATGAATAATGGGGTCATTAGAAAAGCATAAATTAGCCTGAGCAGTAATAAACTAAAAGGAGAGTCATGGGGAAAATATGTGCACAGCATAAATTAGTTTGCAAATAATATTGTTTACATTAATTGCTTGCTTATTTTAAATCGTTGACAAATAATGTCATCTTTTGGCAATAAAAAGTCATTAGCTTTACTTTGCTTTTTCTTTATATTTTTATAGGTCTTTTAACAATTTAATAAACCTCTTAAATTGCATGCTGCTCTCTTGAGTTAATTACTTTATTTTTTTTATGGACAAGATTCTCCAAACGTCTTGCTCGTGGTATTTTAACAGCCACACGTTTCTTTTATAAACAAAATTCTATCTTAAGTAATAATCTTCCCCTGGTGATTGTTTCATTTTAGTATCTGGTAATGGCAGGCTAGATCATTTTCAGGGGTATATTTTAGGCAGCACAACTAAACGATAGTTGCTGTAAATGACACACACCTTTCCTAGCCTATTAAAAGCACCTAATGGCTCCAAAACTAGGCTGACTGGCTCCTGAATTCTACATCATTTTGACATAGGGCCAAGCTGTATGACTAATCTATGTGTGAGTTTAAAATGTATCAGATAGGCTCACTATACTTTCTTAGACTTCCGCAGACATAACATTAACATAAACACTGGCACACTGATGAAGCAGTCAGTTGGAAATAATAGTATTACATTTTTTACATATACACATAAATAAGTCAAACAGTTTTTGTATTATCCTAATCCATTTTGCAGTAGCTTGTACAATGTTATCTGTTGTTAAATAGCCCCATTTTGTAGTCCTTTCATTGCTAAATCTTTTCAGCAATTTAAACTGAATTTCCACTTTTTGCACAAATAAAAAAAAAATCTATATGTTTGTTATGTGTTCCAATTCACACAGCATACCAAAAAAAATATTTCTTACTTTTTAGATCGTTTAGATGTGTCTGTGTAGCAGACCTTTGCAAGTTTCACTTTCACTTTCCAAGTGACAGGAAGCTCTTTCTGTTCCTATAGCAAGACTAAGGACAGACTGAGCTTCCTCTCTAGCACAGACGTTATTCAAATCAAGTTTACAACTGTAGCGCTCACACCCAATGGAACCACAGAAAATACCGGGTCATCTCTAGCCTGTCTAGCGATTTTAGCAAGCAGCTGCCCCATTAGCATTACCTGCCCTCTTCTAGTGACCCAGTGAGAGATTAAATCCAGGCCAGTATAATGCTGAAGAACTTTATTAACATATCCACCTGGGAGAGAGGATTTAGGATGCTCAGACATCCATGGGAAAAAATAGATACAGACTCCAGACTATATTAATAACCAAACTGGCTATGAATATTTTAAGTAATAACACCGTAGTTTCTTGATACAGGGAATATCCCGTCCTCTTGTCTTCCTCTGGTTCATCTGTGGAGCCATTTTCTAGCTAATTAATTTTATTCTATCTATTGGTTAAACTTGTGGGGCTTGTCGCTTTTTAAAAAAAAAAATCTATAAATGTAAATATATTTTAAATCTCACTAGATCAACAAGCTAATTAAAAAAAAAAAGTGTTTCAAGCGTGCATTGAAGCTATAGAAGCCACACTTTGCTTGTAGGTGTATAACACAGTACAACATGTCCCAGCAATAAATTTCTCACATGTGTAATTTTTTACAAATATGATAAAATATGCATTATCAAAATACATATTTTAAGTTTAACAGACCCAGTGCCAAACCAGAACGATGTCTTAAAGTGGAACTAGAGGCTCCCCTAAACAAATACCAAATACAGTTACAATGTGATGCATAAAGCCTATTATCACTGACTCTGCTGCACTCAGGACCCCACTGCTTCTCAGCCTTGCCTGCTACATCTCCGCTGCATGTCTGCTTCACCCATAGTCTCTACTGCATCTCCATTGCACCTCTGCAACTACCACAAACTGTGCTACAACTTCGCTGCACACACAGCCCCCCTGCACCTCAACTGCACCTCCCGTTTCTCCTGCATATCCACAGTTTGGGTCTCTGCTGTGCTGCCTTAGCACCCACTGTCTGCTACAACTACAGTCTGAACCACTGCTGCACCATCTATGCACCTGCAACCTTCAGACTCCTGGCCCCCTGCTTCCAGCTGCCACAGCCCCCCGTGCCTCTTTCTCACAATTTAGTTACCTAGCACCTACCATCCTCTGTGTCTGTGAGTACCTGTTGCGTCCAAACTTCTGTGAGGTGGAACACCAGCTAACTCTTAAGCTGGCCATACACCTTACAATTATCTGCAGATTTTCTGTGGTCACATCCAGCTGACCACAGAAAATCTGCAGATAAGTTATGGGTGTATGGGCACCTTTAGACTCTCAGGGAAAACAGATGCATTGAGGAGCAAGGTTTACTTATTTAACTGTGACAGTGCCCTGTACAGGTTTGCTTTCATTGTTTTTAAGTTTTCATTCTAGTGTTTTATATCTATTTCTCTCTCTGATAAATATTAGATATTTAATGTATAATCTTTGTTTTACAAATAAACATCTTAAAACAAGACAAAGAATTTTCAGAGCAGTATGGGTTATCTAAAGAGACAGCACAGTAATTATTCTCTGCCTTTTGCCTCATTTTTCTAATTCACTTGTGTGTAGTAATTTTGGCTTATGCAGTAAGCAACTCAAGTGGAATGTGTACATCAAAAGAAAAGGTTATTGTTACACTTCCTGGCTAAAAATGCAAAATATGAATAATATATTTCAATCTTTAATATTTACCTAACCAAAGAAAGAAACAAACCAAAATTAAATTGGCCATAATAATATGGCCAAAGGAAGAAAATACATTCCCTTGTATCCCAGCCATGTGGATCAGTGGCGTAACAACCGGGGGTGCAGCAGGGGCGCGGGCACCGGGCGAAAAGTGAAGGGGGGGCGCCGGCCGAAAATGGCACTTTCGGCTAAATGCCGAAAGTGACATTTTCCTGCCGTTTTGTCGGCGCGGCCGTGATTCCTTTCATCCCCGCTGGGACACAGAGCAGTGCCCAGCAGGGATGAAAGGAATCAGAGAGAAAATGACAGCCGGCCGAGCGCTGCGGGACGAGCGCTGTGAGCGGCCGGTGTCTTTCCTCCCACACCGCTCGGCCGCCTATCACAGTGCAGCAGAGCGGTGTGGGGGCGGAGACAGCCAGCGCTGTCACAGGAGGCTGGGCTCTCCTCTTGCAGCCTCCTATGACAGTGTGTGTCAGAGAGGAGAACGGGTACAAGCACTCAGCGATCAGTGATCGCTGAGTGTTTGTACATAATTGAGGACCTGGTATGTAAACTATATCCTCAATTATGAATGAACGGGAGTGATCTATATCCCCTCCTGTTCATTCATAATTGTAGTTATAGTAAACATACCATGTTATCAATGAACAGGAACACTCATAAAGGATTCCTGTTCATTGATAACAGGGGACACAGAAAAAGCGATTGAGGACTCTGTGTGAGGGTTCTATTTTTAAAGGGAAATATCAGGGGTCTGTTTAGACCCCCAATATTTCCCCGAAGCCCCTAAAAGTAAAGTAAAAAATAAAAATATTTAATAAAAAATTAATTAATAAATAAAAATTGATTTAAAAAAATTAAAAAGTTTCAAAAAAAATAAAATATTAAAATTTGAAAAATTAAAATAAAAACATGTGTGTGTGGGGGGAGGTGCAGGGTACAGTTCCAGTGGTTGTTTATATAATGGGGGGGTGGGGCGAAAAAAAATTTCTCCCCCGGGCGCCCAGAACTCTGGTTACGCCACTGATGTGGATACACTATAGAAATCTGCAGTGAAGGAAAGTGTATGGCTAAAGATAAGTGAGCTGTAAAATCAGCTTTAAACAACCTGTTAAGGACACCGAGCTTATCAGTGTTCTGCTAAATTGCAAAAGTTTATGGAGCGTGTAATGCTTGTGTTCACTGAGCAGCTAAATGTCCTTTGTTATTATGGGAAACTACAACCAAATGTTTCAAAAGCATCTTTTTTAGAAAATATATATTTATCTTCTTGAACTTGAACTGGGCTTACCATATGTCCAGAAATGAAAAAGGATTAGGTAAAATCTTTTTAGCTAAGTTAGCAACAGCACAAGATGTTTTGTTCGAGATACAGCTATCCTGTTTAGAGCCCTGAGTGGTAGCATATTGGCTAAATTAGCACACTCGCTTTGTTGCTCTGGGTCCCAGGTATGATGATTACCAATGATGCATTTGTATGATGAACACCGGGTGTCTATAGGGGATTCCTACAACATAGTAGTGGGTTAGTTGGTTTCCATCCAAAAACTGGCTTTGTAGCAGTGGACTGTGAGAGAGACATTACAATGTAAGCTCCATTTGAAGACAGGACTGATGTGAAATGGGGCTTGTTCACACCAATTACAGTGTGTTGCAGCGCAGTTAGCTGCTGGAACGCACTGTATCGCATACTAAACTCCACCCTGCGTTCTGGGCCAGGAGGGGGCATGGTGGTGCATCCAAGTCAATGGCACTGCAGCCAACCCCCCCCTACCCGCAGTGCGATCGCCCACACCAGAACGTGTGGCACAACGATGCCTGTGCTCCAGTCCAGTGTGATCAAGCACATGGAAGTCAGGAACTGACTCAGCACGCTAGTACACATGTGACTGCTATGTACCTCTCATGGTCTGCTATGGTGCTATAAATACTGTGTGCATATACACATAAAATGCACAGTATAACTATGTAGGTTGAGGTGGGAAGAAACTAAAGCAATCAAAAATGCCTCCAAGCGAATCAGTGTGTAGCACAGTAAAAGCCTTCATATATAAGAAGGTATTCACATGCCTCAGTAAATAAGAGGATTATTTCTAATTTCAGAACAGTGGGCGGAGCCATGCAAATCATTCCTTTACACCCCATCAGCTGAAAACGCTTTATGTAGTTTGGAATGAATGGCTCTATAATAGCAGGTTATATTTGTACTATACATCAGTGATTCTGGACATGTATCTGGCTGATGGGGTGTAAAAGATTGATTTACATGGCTCTGCCCACTGTCCTGAAATGAGAAATAATCCTCTTATTTTTGGCATGTGTGATGGAATGAGACATGTGATATACCTTCTGTTTCAAGAAGGCTTTACTGTGTTATACCCAGAAAAATGGCAACTTTGTACACAAAACTGTATTGTCTTTACCTGGACTACATAGCAAAAGTTTTTTGGTATAAGAAGTAACAGCAAATAAAACTGTACTCGTGTGTGCACTTCATCCAACATTACACTCAGACTTATTAGGATTTTTTTGCAAATAAGTTAACACTGAAATGCTACCATTAGTTTAACTCTTAGGAATGGGAAGGCTTAAAACACAATTCCACCCTTCTCCAAACCCTAATGCTCCCCCTCATGAATTTGTTTATTCTTACCTTTTTGCGGGGTCCTCTTCCCCTTTCCCCAGCATGGGATGGTCCCCAATGATTCAGAGAGTAGCTCTGAGATGATGACATTAGAGCTGTCCTCTGAAGCATTTTAATGTGATTGCAGGGCACTGTGGTGATCCCCCCCCCCCACCAGTCCATTATCCACTGGGCTCATGGGCTGAATGACAATGGGCATCATTTAACTTGGAAGACTACTAAAATTGGGTCTCAGAGAGGTGACTCTTTGAGGGACAGCACCGGATGGGGGTGAATATTGCCGCATTTTTTTTAATTTTTCAATAAAAACTTTTGAATGAATTAGGCTGTAATCAGCAGAAATTGGGGCTTCTTGTGCAGCCCATGTCTGTGATCCCAGAGGCTCTGCAGCGACACAGACATCAATTTGAAGACTAACACAAGTACTTGCACTGTTGTTACCTTAGATACATTTTAGACTAAGTCAGGCTCAGTTTAGGGCAACATTTTGTAAAAGCTACCTAAGTGGCAATCCAATAAAAGCATCTCTATTAAAAATAGTTTTGCACAATTCATCCACTTAAAAGATGGACATGAGATAAGGCTCACAAAGCACATGTATTTTTTAAGAATGTCATTCGAATGAAATTTATATTGTAGAGGAAGTTTTGCTATGTGAGGAATGGTCAACTAACTGGTAGCCAAGGGGTAAAAATGACAGACAAAAACACTGATTAAAAAACAGACTGCGGCCTGACACATATGGAGTAAGAATGATGAATGTTTATGTTAATGCGGGGCCTTTTACATATTAGAATGATTAATGCTTATGTTAATTTATGACTTTTACATATTGATTAATTGCATTTGTTTTACTGGCTGAAACAGTACAAGTGGCAATGAAATCCATATGTTTGCTGGCAAACTCCCCTGAAAAATCATTATACCGGCTTTTCATTTGTACTCTGACTAGATCAGTGGCTGTTTTGTGCATAGTACCCAGACTGGAAAAAGGAAAGAAAAACAAGTTTCCGATGAGTTTTGCACGGAAAGTACTATTGTTCTGGGGTCTCCTGAAACAAAATTATATCATCTATTGGCTCTTGTTCCTGTTTGCTGCCAGTGGTGTGTTGCTTTTTCTCCATCTCACTGACCATGCTAGTATTATGTTGCCAGATAAAGCAAACACATGGCTTCTTTGCTGCTGGGTTAATGTAACACATGGGTGCTTTGGTTTCAAATATCTTCTTCTACTCTGCTCGGTTTCTGTACAGTAAATAAACACCCTATCTAATTTGTGTCAATGATTAGACAAGTTCTCTAGGGCTCTCCGAGTTGGCGAAATCACAAGTGCTATTGAAATTCTAGCTCTATGTCTTTGATAATACAGAAACAGTAAGGATGGAGAATAAAGTGGAACTCTATCTGCTTTTTTTTTTCTTCGATGGTTGCATCTCCCACATGCTTAGAGAGAGCAATAAAGATTGAGTGGGGAATCAAACATTTCCACACTTGATCCAAAACATAGTCCAGTCAATCTTTATTAGTCCAGTCAATCCCAGCAGCACCCCCAGCTATATGCATAGAACAGATCTTGTTGGATAAGAACAGAGAAATATAAGAATTTAGGGGTTGCTGCTGGGTCATATAAAGATTGACTGGAGGCAGAAGTCTCCAGGCCCAGCTTGTGGAAGAATTTCTATTCATACCTATAAAGAGGCATTCCACTGCTGGGATGCATAATAGACAGCTTATCCATAGAAAGGAATACATACTTTACAAGTCCCTCCAGACATTTGCAACGGTGCCCCCAGCAGGCCATACACTGAAGATCTCAGAGGAGCAAAAACAGATGAGACTTAGGGAGAGTGATGGGGAGGAGAATGGAACATTTAAAGAACTGTACTAAAAGTACAGTTATCTCTAAAAAACATTTGTGGTAGTGTTCTGCTTTAAATAAACCTGTCGGGAGAGACATTTGGGGCCTGACCTCCTTCTAAAAATTCTACTTGCCTGGCTGTTTTCTGACCCACTAGCTCTGATACTTAAGTGACTTTCCAGGAACAAGTCCTTACTGCATTCTTGTTCTGGGCCAATAAGTCAAAGTATTGATGCAAAAGGGACAGCATAATAGCCGGGCAAAGTGCTGATAGCTATAAAACCTGACCAAAATTAAAAGCCAAAATTGTTGTGAGCAACCCCAAGCAGTAATCAAAATCAGTGATCTAGTAGTTATATCCAAGAAATGCTGTAACTGTGCTTAAGGCTGGGTATACACCTTTAGAGTTCTCTTGTTCAGTTCCTCGGGCTGAACAACATAAATCCCCCTTCCACACTAAACAGCATGGATAAAGGAATCTGCATTGCATTAAATACGGAACAGTGACTGTTGATTGGTTGCAGCCGCTGTTTGCCCCACAATTTTCTACCCAGCTCTGATTTTCCAATGGAAGTTTGGCAAGTTTTGGTACTGGCAGGGGCGCCCACAGCTCAATTTTCACCCAATTAAGCTCCAATGTCAAGCCGTGTATGGCTATTTTAAATTAGGCAGTTTACCTGCTAACTAGAAATTAAGCTTTATTG
The DNA here is from genome assembly GCF_000935625.1 of Nanorana parkeri. Taxonomy (NCBI): domain Eukaryota; kingdom Metazoa; phylum Chordata; class Amphibia; order Anura; family Dicroglossidae; genus Nanorana; species Nanorana parkeri. Next base: position 682,781 of record NW_017306528.1, read on the forward strand.
GTTGCTAGGTCCAGCCACACAGCACCATTGGTTGTTGTGGTGCAGGTGGCCAGACAGCCTGTACTACAGAAATGCTTGACCCTGTGTGGTCCAGAAGGCTGCGTCCTAGCAACCAATTAACTTGGATCACAGGGTGGACCTATCACAT
>NW_017306528.1:682990-746875 GCF_000935625.1 Nanorana parkeri
CTAGTGACGATGTTTGTCTCAGGTAAGTGCCTGATGCCTGAGACAAGCACTGTCATTTACTACTCATTAAGAATGTGTACACTTGCTAGATGCAAGGTCGGAGAGTGGAACCAGGAAGGGGTTGTATTGTCAATCATGCTATCTTAGGAACAACACCAGCTAGAAAGACAAGACAAGGTGTTACAAGCACTTTGTCACCTGGTGGACAGGAGCAACTCAGAAAATGTTTGGTGAGACTTTAGACCCATTCATACTTGTGAATGGGGCCAGATGACAGAGTCTCAAAAATTCCTCCATGAGACTCGCGATCTGCTGCCTGCTGGAGGAACTACACTATATTACCAAAAGTATTGGGACACCTGCCTTTACTCACATGACCTTTATTGCCATCCGTCTTAGTCCGTAGGGTTCAATATTGAGTGGGCCCACCCTTTGCCGCTATAACAGCTTCAACTTTTTTTTTTTTCTCTGTATCGCTCTAGGTTGAACTCGATGGACCTGTGTCTTTTTTCAACCTGACTCAACCTGTAACTCTTCTGGGAAGGCTGTCCACAAGGTATAGGAGTATGTCTATGGGAATGTTTGACCATTCTTCCAGAACCGCATTTGTGAGGTCAGGTACTGATGTTGGACAAGAAGGCCTTGCTCGCAGTCTCCACTCTAATTCATCCCAAAGGTGTTCTGTCGGGTTGAGGTCAGGACTCTGTACCGGCCAGTCAAGTTCCTCCACCCCAAACTCGCTCATCCATGTCTTTATGGACCTTGCTTTGTGCACTGGTGCGCAGTCACGTTGGAACAGGAAGGGGCCATCCCCAAACTCCTCCCACAAAGTTGGGAGCATGACATTTTCCAAAAATGTCTTAGTATGAGTGTGCCAATCTGAAGGCCAGATGAAGTTTGAAGGTCTGTAGCTATTGAATCTGCAGACAGTTGGTGACTTGTGCGCTTCAGCATGAGCTGACCCCGCTCTGTCATTTTACGTGGCCTACCACTTTGTGGCTTAGTTGCTGTTGTTCCCAGTTGCTTCCACTTTGTTATAACACCACTAACAGTTGACCGCGGAATATTTAGTAGCAAGGACATTTCACGGATGGACTTATTGCACAGGTGGCAACCTATCACGGTATCACGCTTGAAATCACTGAGCTCCTGAGAGCGACCCATTATTTCACAAATGTTTGTAGAAGCAGTCTGCATGCCTAGGCAGGGCAAGGCGTTTGCCTCGGGCGGCAGATTTCGGCATGGCGGCAAATGTACCGGCCTGCGAGCCAGTACTTTGTGGCCCACAGCCAGCTCACAAGTCAGGTACCTGACTTGTGGGTGCAGCTATATGGTCTGCATCTCTGTCGGATGCAGACCGTGTAGCTGAGTCTGCGCCGGCACCAGGATTCTTTCGGCCAGCGCTCTTTCAGTGAACGCTGGCCGAAAGGATTGTGCAGGATCGATTGGGAAGGTCTGCAGCAGACCCTACCAATCGACCAACGATAACCGGGACCGACGTGCCGCCACCCAGTCCATGTGTGTCCCCCACACACACACTTATTTATATATGTGTGTGGCGGTTTGAATTTTTTTTACGTGTACAGGGGGGCGGGGGCAAAGTGTATTAGGCTACATTCACGCCTCTACACCGCATGTAATGATACGTGATATGATTACATTCTTTTAGGAATCAATCACTCTCCCTGGACGCAATGATGGTGATTGTGCATCCAGGGAGAGACGCAATGATTGTGCATCCAAATCCCCCCCGAGACTATAAACTATAGCCCGTACAGCTCCCGAAGTCGGCCGAGCGGCTCAGTCGAGCCGAAGGCATATGCTTTTTCTTTTTATTCTGACATCGAGCCGTTGATGTTTTTTTTTTTTCTTGTTTTTTTTACGGCAGCAGAACCGCCGGCCAATAGGAAACTATTGCACGGAGCTAGCTGTCACTGCTAGCTCCGCACAATCGTTTTCTATTTATTTTTTTGTACTTTTTAAACTATTTTTCTGTTCTGCTCGGTACCACAGAGGGACCGAGCAGAACAGCCGAGCCGATTGCCGCTGGCTTTTCACTCACTGCTGTTCGGCATTTATAAGAATAGACCAAACAGCAGTGAGTAGCCTGCCGGAGGTTCGGCTTAGCTGATCCAGATGTTGAATCGGATGAGTCGAACTCCTTCTGCACTTCGGGTTGGCTGAACATGTTGAGCATGTTCGGCCGACCCGAAGCCACCCGATGTACGGCTGATTTCAGCCGATATACGGCTGAAATCAGCCGTACCAGCCTGAAGTAAGTAGCCAAACAGCGTTCGGCTCACTTCGCTTCAGGTCGGTCGTTCACTCGGCTGCCTACGGCAGCTTAGTGAATAGACCCCATAATTATCAGGAGTATTAAATAATCTTTTTTGCCCATAGTGCTCTCAGGTTCACAGGAGGACATATACTGTGTCCTCCTGTGTCCCAAAACTCAGTATATAGCGGGCTATTGCTGCCATTCCCGGGCTGAAGCTATTCAAGCGCCATGTGCTTACAATACAATTTTTTTTTTTTTAATTATAAAAGGTGGGAAAAAAGTAATTTTGGTTTCGGTCTGACAAATTCTGCTGTGGGAGGTGCATTGCAGTGCCATTCATTTCAACGGCACCCCCAAACGCACCTCCCACCCACAGTGTGATCGCCCGCACTGGAACACTCGGTATTGCAATGCTGTACTTTCCAGTGCAGTGCGATTGCAAAAAATTGTGTATGCAGTTGTATTCTGAAGTAAACTGAATGTTTGTAACGCTGCATTTGTGTATTTTATTTTAAATGAAGGATGGCATTTAATTTGTTTTATCCGATTAATTGAAAAAATAATCGGCCAACTAATCGATTATAAAAATAATCATTAGTTGCAGCCTTACTAACACACCTCCTCACAGGTAAGAATGTCAAATTCTACCCACCACTCACATTGCCATAAATAATGTCTGTTTCCCAATTCTGTTTGTATTTTGCAATGGTTTGGCAAAAAAACCCTAACCAACTGATTGATTTTAGAAAGTGTAAGTGCGATGGCTACTTTTGCTATCTGGTGATGGGAGATATTGCATTATGGCTGTAGTGGATTTCACAGAACTTCCACTAGGTGGATCATCATGTAGTCTCAAGGACCAAGCCAGGTAAAGCTTACATATGGAATACGAACTGCTTGCTAAGGTTGTAAACCTCATTATAAGAGATTGTCCTATTGATAGGAAAATGTCTGCAAGCTGATAATTCCCTGTCATATGAAGAAAGTGAGACAAGTCCGCCTCATTAACCCGGAGCAGGCAACGAGGTTGAGGGCCAGTAGATGTTTTAGGTTGCCATTTCTACTTTCTGCAGATTCACTCTCATTCTGCAGATTCTAGTTTTTAGCTGTCATGTTTACCCTCTTGCTTCAGTTGTTTGTGTCCCATAGCTGGAAGAACTATGAAAATAACGCTGCCTGACTTTGCTCAGTGTACTAGCCAGACATCTAGCTTCTTCAGTTTACTTTTGGATAGAGTACAGAGAGTGGAATTTATCATAACTGGAGCAGACAAATCCTGGAGAGGTTGCTCATGGCAACCAATCAGCTTTTATCTTTCATTTGCAAAGCTAAACTAAAGCTGATTGGTTACTAGGCGCAACTGCTCCTGATTTTGTCTACTCCAATTTTGATAATACCCCCAGAAGCCTCTCTTAGGCATTTACCGTATCTCTTTTTATTGGACAGACTTCCCCGCACTTTCTGTTTTGATCCTGCTACTAACGGGAAATTGAAGCTGGTAAAATGATCTCCAATGAGGACACAACAATAAATGTATTCATGTTTTAGCATGGTTGCGAAAGGGCTAGACCTTCTGTTGAGCTTTTATTGGTGTTTGTGTTCTATTGGGAGATGTCTCGTTTATGAGCAAAAATACCTGAAACAAATCATTTTGACTAGAATTCTACTTTAAGTAGCAAAACACAAATGCACAGAGGTGCTCAGTATTGCATACAGGTATTTTCCAATGTTGAAAATGTGTCCATGTTGCAAAATCTCTAGCAGGTCTATTGACAAAAGGGTGAAGAGATTGGAGAAGGCCGGAGAAGTGAACAATCGAGGACAACATAGAAGATTTGGAAAAATTCTCCAATTCAGCTCACTTTCCAGTTCAGCTATGTTGTCCTAGATTGTTCACTTCTCCTGCCTTCTCCAAACTCTTCACCCTTTTGTATATAACTCTGCAAATGCCTGAACCAATATTCTCATATTTCCTTTAAGTGTATTTCCACTTTTACAGTCAAATTTGAAAAACCCCTCTATATGTTTGTTGTGTTCCCATTCACACAGCATACCGTGCAGATAATGACATTTAGCCCTGTGCTCGGATCAAATCAAAACGAAACCATTTTTTTGCTGGTGCACATGTCTAATGACACCTATGACATACCACCAGACAGCATATACTACACACGCTCTCAACTGGTGGGTCGTGACCCAAAAGTGGGTCGCAACCCTGTGTTCAGTGGGTCGCCACGTGTCTTCCACTTTCTAAGCACTGTCAGTTCTCACGCCAAGCAGCAATTTATATGCTACTCAGCACCAAGAGTCAGCTTAAGATGGGGTGGGCTGGAGCTATAGCCGCGAGGGAGCTCCATCCATACATGCATTGCTCACAATTTCCTTGCATGTCCTGTAAAGGTCCCTGGACTGGAGTGACTTCATTTTCTGGCTTTCAGCACCTCTACAGGGCGCGCAATGCCGTGTTTTCCATTGACTTTGGTCGCAACTTAATGACCAAGGACAAATGTGGGTCCTGAGGTTACACAGGTTGAGAACTAGTAGACATACTATATTTCATTGATTTATTGAACATTTCTAACTTGAGCTTTCTTTTGGGAAACCATTACTTTGGTGAGTTTAATTCCATCACAAAAAGGGCATAAAGAGTTGAAAATATGTGCAGCACATCTGCTTATTACAGGATTTCAGGAGAACATCAACACTTTCCCGTGCCTTATGCTCCCACATGTTTAGGGCACATGCACACGGGTGCAAATACAGACACATTGCATACAGTGTAAAATACACCTGTATTGTGGTGCCCAGGAGCCCCAGCTGCTGAGATTTTCTGTCCATAGGAATGTATGGACAGAGTAACTGTATACAGGTGTACTGGCATTTACAGGCACGTGGGCGCAAGTTCCTAAACACAGAAGTTTCTCCTCTCAATCCTCGTCCTGTGCTTCATGTTGAACCCCGAGCTTTCTCCTGTTTCTGAAGAATCCTGCGTCCCTTACACCTCTCGCCGTTTCTTCCTCTACTCGATCTACTTTTGCACTCCAGAACTTCCCCCTATGCCTTCCATCTCCTCACTGACCCTGTCCCCATGTCTCCACATGTGAGCGCTGTACAATGACACACTTTCTGTCACTCATACATCGCTCCTGCTGTCTTCTTGTCAGCTTTCTGTACACGCCCCTTCCAGCGGCCACTGATCACATGACCGATCACGTGAGAAGAAGCGGAAAGCCGGAAGTTACTGGGTTTCTCTCTACAGTCTACACCGAGGCATGGTTGGGTAGCTACGGTATGACGAGTCATGAGTGGGCGGGGTGATCATCTCTCTCGTGCGGTGAATGGAAGGTAGTTTCTCTTTTATTTTCTTATAACCCCTTTCATACAAGTGCCCCAGCGAGGTCTATGTGTTTAATATTATTAAAGTGTCGCATTCACCGTTTCCATGCGTCACCATTTGTTTTTCCTTTGCAGGAAAGAATCTTCCCGAGTAATTCCCCTTTATTTTAATATGTTATGGTTATTTTAGGCTTCATCTTCGTGTTAGCTGATTCTTGACCTTACTATAATAAAGCTGCACTCCAGACTAACAGCAAAAACCAAACAGATGAACTACATGCAAGGGAGATGGTTAATTTCTGTCCATCCAGTCCTAAGCTTTACACAGCTCTGCCAGACATCAAATAGTGATGAGCTTGGGCGTGTTCGCAGCTCCACGCGCCGAGCCCGCCAGGAAGCTGACAGCGCCGCAGCGCCAATCGTAGGTACTGAGACATTATCCCGGTCCGCAGCTGCAGAGATCGGGATATGTCTCAGTGCCTGTGATTGGCGCTGTCAGCTTCCTGGCGGGCTCAGCGCGTGGAGCTGCGAACACGCCCGAGCCCATCGCTAACATCAAAGCCAGCCTGGTGACCTCACTTTTCTCTAGTCCAACTATGGGCTGCACCTGTAAAGGAACTGTAAGGTCTTGATGGTTCTAATAATGGTGACTGGTGTTTTCCAGCAACTGATTGACATCATTCACCTCCTAGGGCGCATTGCCGATAATGGTTTTCTGTGTGCCCTGTTCAGACCACAATGATGTGCAGAGTGCTGTGGGAAAAATGCATTTTTTTGGCAGCACGCTGGATGGCCACACTGCTGTGCTGAGACCTGAATGGATTGTACAATTTGTACACTACAAATAAAGTTTAAAAAACAAAAACCCAAATTAAACAGTGCCTTGTGTAGCAACTCAAGGCACTGCTACTCACTGCTGCCATCCAGTGGACATTATGCACATTTAGCACACGGCTGATGTTGACAAGCCTTAATGGGAGAATTATGGGGTGAAAGACACTCATCCCCATAACTCAAGCCGACCTGTGACACTGAAGCTGTCACATGTCAGTTCTATTGATCAGGAAGTGAGCGATCACATACCACCGATCGCTGACTTCCCGATCCTCTTCCTGCAGAGAACGGTGATGACCGGAGAATCGGACAGGGAGAGGGCGGGCACAGCTGGCTCTGCCTCTAGAGCGGACAATCAGCCAGTGGGGTGCATCTTGACCGTATTGTTGGGATCCACCCCAGCTGCGGCGTGGCTCTGCACTCAGGGCCGGATTTACTCCCCCTGCCGCCCCAAGGCCAGGTTCAGCACTCTCAGCATATAGCGGCCAATAGCCCGCTATATGCTGAGTTTTGGGTCACCGGAGGACACAGTATGTCCTCATATGACCCTGAAGAGAAGTATGGTCAAAAAAAGGTTGCCCCACATTTCTCTTTTAAAGCATCTCAAACTGATATTAAAAGGTTAGCTCACGTTTAGGTACAATTACAATACATTCCCCTACATCCCAGCATCCACAGCACATTACATGATCAGTTAGTAAAAAGATACCGTCTGCATTGCATACCTGTAGGCCTTGCGCGGCCTGTCTGCAAAAACTCCTAGGTATGTGCTTTTCCTCGGCCCTGCCTAAATAGCGGGATGTGCCGGGTGATAGAAGCACACCACTAGCGAATTCTCTGGCTCATTCGCATATGCAGTTTGCTCTCTCTCCCTCTGTAGCAGCAGCGGCTAAGCTCAGTGGTGTACAACAGAGAGGGAGTGTATGCGCAGCGTTTGAACGAGCGAGAGCACTCGTTCCTTTTGTGTTGGTGGTGCGCTTCTAACGTATGGCGCATAGGAGGGGGGGTCTTCTATGGCCTACACGGCCCCCTTTTTTTTTAAAGCTGTACACTAATGTGCTGGGAATGCTGGAATGCACAGGGGATTTTGTTGGAGATGGCCTAAGGGTGAACTTACCCTTTAAATGCCCATTGATACCAGGCCTTGTTGTGCTCTTCTCTCCTAGCCAGCTTTCTATGTTCCCACACTACAGGCAGGTAGCACTCTTAAAGTGTATGTCAAGCCCAAACCCTTTGTTTCTAGTTTTGAAGGAAGTGGAAAGGATCTTGACGGGTTTTTCTGCTGTCCTGGGCTCTGTTAGAAAAAAATCACCCTCACTTCCTGTCCTGCTGACATTAGTTTTCACAGACAGGAAGTGAGGGGAAATTCACAACAGCAACAAATAGAGAGATACAAATCTGACGGGTTCTAGCCCTCCCCATCTCTGCTAAAGAAAAGCACATGTGTTGTAGTAGAGGAATTTCCCTTACTTCCTGTGTTTTAAAGCCTTGTCGGTAGGACAACAGAGCCCCAGATAGCAGTAAAAACCTGACAGGACCTCTGATCCTTCCCTACTCTATCCAAATGTAAGAGAAAAGTTTTGGCTTTACCTGCACTTTAAAGTGACACTAAACTCAGGCGTTAAATCTTAAAAATACAAATACTTTACCTATTAATAAAAATGTATCTTATTTGTGTATCACTCGGCTGTAGATCCACAAGTCATCTCTGAATTCATCCTGACACTGGAGGGGGGCTACTTCTCTTCCCCATGGTCCCTGTGTATGTTGTAAAGTAGTCACGCTCCAAGCTCACTCCCATGATGGACTACAATCTCGTAGTTTACCAATTTGTTTTCAGATTGTAGTCCATCACAGGAGTGAGCTTGGAGAAGTGGCTACTTTACAACACACACAGGGACCATGGGGAACAAAAGTATCCACCCTCCAGGAGGAAGGACAGTGTCATCACCGATTCAGAGATGATTGGAGGATCTACGGTGATACACAAATAAAATACATTTTTATTAGGGATTCACCGAAATTTAGTCGACCAAAACATATCGGCCCAAAATGGCACTTTTGGCAAATGCCGAAAGTGCCGTCTTCAGCTGTAATAGCGGCGCATCTGTGCTTTCTCTCCTCCCGACTGGGCGCTGCTCTGTGTCCCAGCGGGAAGGAGAGAAACTGTCACAGGAGCCGAGCGCTGCGGGAGGAGAGCGATGTGAGCGGACGGCGTCTCTCCTCCTGCACCGCTCAGCCTCCTGTGACAGATCAGGATGGAGAGTGGCGGTGTGACGGCAGAGTCAGCTGTCACAAGAGGCTGAGCTCTCCTCCCGCACCGCCCAGCTCAGCCTCTTGCGACAGATCAGGAGACGGGCTGTGGGGACGGAGACAGCTGTCACAGGAGGCTGGGCCAGCAGTGTGAGGGAGAAGTCAGCTGTCAGAGGAGATCGAGCTCTCCACCTCGCACCACTCACTCAGCCTCCTGTGACAGCTGTCAGGATGGAGAGCAGGATACAAGCAGTCAGTGATTAGTGATCGCTGAGTGTAAATAATGGAGGACAAAAAATGTTTACTGTGTCCCCAATTATGAATGAATGGGAAGTGATCTACATCACCTCCTGTTCATTCGTGATTGTGGACATGGTACAGAATATCTCTACAAGTTTTGAATGAACAGGAGCACTCAGTATAGAGGATTCCTGTTCATTGAAAACAGGGGATGCTGAAAAAGACATTGAGGACTCTGTGTCCTAAATCTCTTTTTCTATTTTAAAAGGGAAATATCAGGGGTCTGTCTAGACACCCCATATGCAGTTGTGATGCAGTCCGTTTATTTTAACTGCTGCAGTCAAAATACATCACAATGCTTTCTCATGGGCTTTCTTGTGCCTAATTCACACCATTGCAGTCCGTTCAGATGCAGTCAGAAAAAGTACTGCTTGTCCTATTTTACGTGCATCTAACTGCACTAAACGCATCAAAATGCAGTGCAAACGCAACGGAACGCATACAAAAAAAACCAGAATTGATTGTGGCATCATCCAGGGACATGCAGAGAAAAAAAAACGTATCACAAATGCATCAAAACGGATCGCAATGCAACTGTGCAGACGCACGCAGTTGTGATGCAGTTTCTGGTGTGAACTAACCCTAATATTTACCAGAACCCCCAACAGTAAAGTAAGAAATAAAAATATTTGATAAAAATAAAATGTAAAAACTTTAAAACGTTTATAAAAAATAAAATATTTTTAAACATTTGAAAAAGAAAAAAAAACATTTCCGGTTTCGCACTGACATATTTTTTCATTTCGGTTTTGTTCCGGTTTTGAAATTGTCATTTCGGTGCGCCTCTAATTTTTATTAATAGTGAAGGCACATGAATGTATTTTTAAGATTTAACTCCTGAGTTTAGTGTCACTCTAACTTGTCCAATCCCTATCATGCCATTACTTTAGCAACACCGTGGCTTTTTTAGCCTCTTGAGATTTCTGTCACACCTACATTATGTATTAGAATGTATACATACATACATGATGCAAACATTATTTGCCTTTTTTTTGTTCATTATTAGGTAGAATACAGTATTTATAATGGCTCTTCTTCCACCGGATCCAAAATGTGACCTTCGAGGAATTGGCGCAGAAGTCAATAGCCTTCATTTTCACTGCAGAGCTCATAAACCATGTCCTCCACTTCTTTTCTCTGGGTATGTTTCATATAAAATGTATATATTTGGGCTGGGCTATGCTATGTAATTATTCATTGGTAATACCAAAATGTATACAAGCACTTCTGAAGATCATATTGAGGAATCTCCAGCTGGACCAAGCTTCATTATCTTGCTAGTCAGCCCCGCTGGCTGTCAAAATACCTGAACAATTTTGTGTTTTGAGAGCCAGCGGGGCTAAATAGCCAGATACTGAAGCTTGGCCCAGTGGGAGATTCCTCCATCCACACAGTTTAGCGTAGATGGAGGAATCTGTTGCACTTTTTCTATCTAACCATAGAAAATCTGCAGATAATCTATAGGTGTATGGCCAGCTTAACACTGACATTGTGTGTAGAATGGCATTTGCCCAGCCTATCCTTAGTTGCCATCTAGTGGCAGTAGTGTAGTGCAAACGGCATCCACCCAGCTATACGCTGGTCAGAAGGGTTATAGATCAACTCCTTGTTGATTGGACATATAGGGATATGAAGTAGGGGTAAGGCTTTACCACAGACATAGCACGGCTAAAAAATGAATAAAAAAGGAGGAGAAGAGGAAGTACCTGTGAACCTTTTAAAATCTGTTCTTTATACAGGTTTATGTAACTAACCTATGTTATCTTTAGCATGCTTTGTCACCGTCCTGATCCACTCATGTAGGGTCCTTTGCAAATACTAACTTTCTGGCAGTTGGTAGTTCCATAGGGCTAAACATGCTCCCTACCCTCAACATGACAACAGTTAGGCCTGGTGATGGACCGCTCAGGCACTAAGCCCTGGTTGGTGGGTAACAGGGTAGAGTGTGTCATGTATGGCTGAGGAATGTAGACTCACAGTGAAGCCTTCAAGCATGATGGCAGTATGGCTGAGGCGCAAAGAGTGCCTGGTATTCGCCAGAGCACCCTGCAAGGGGTACTGGGTTACTTTGCAGGACAGTTTCCAGTTTGTGGCCCACAAGCACACCCGTTAAGTCTACTGCTGACCAGATAATGTGGAGGCAAGGGAACACTGGGATGTACAGCAGAAGAAGGGAAATGCACTGGGAACATAGTGGCAGCAGGGAAAGTCTCTTGCAGGGCTGAAGCACTGGGTACACAGGAGCAGTCTCTTGGAGTGTACAAGTCAGCCATACAGAGGGTGACAGGGAATCAGAGGTGCAGAGGTCCTCAGGCAACAGTGTCTGAGGACATTGAGGACCTCAGGGGGCTCAGCAGTTAGCATATTGATACAGACAGTTCTGGACACCCTGGGTGACAATTGGAGGTGCACAAGATGCAGGGAGCACTTGAGATGCTAGGAAAACAGGAGTGAGAGACTCTTTTAGGCCTGGGGAAGAAAAGGCACAGATACACAGGAGTGTGAGTCTCTTTCTGCACTGGGGTTCTGAAAACACAGGTACACAGGAAGGTGAGGAGTCTTTCGCAGCACTGGGATTCTGGGGGTACAGATACTCACAACCTGTGTGTCATGCAGCACTGGGGGTCTGGGAAGATGGTATGCAGGGCGTGAGTATCTTGCATCACAGGGGTGCTGTCTACATAGGAACAAAAGACTCTGGTAGCACTGGAAGAAAGAGGAGTCAAGCCACTGAGAGCTCAGAAGGAATTCCTTGAGCACACAGGTGCAGGAACGCTGGTAGCTCCTATGTGCTGACAGATGGGAACTCTCTCGGACTATGCAAGGCCCAAGACTGCAGGTACGAGGGGAGCTCTCTTGGAGTTCACAGGGTCTCTGGAAGCTTAGGAACTAGGAACAACCATACACAGGAGGACAGAACACTGGGGATCACTAGGAACTTGGAACTTCTCTCAGGAAAACTGGGGGTCACTGGGAACGGAATGGTATCTCAGGAACACTTGGGGTCATTAAGAACAGGAACACAGGCTGAGGAGCCACTAGAAACGGGGGCCTGGTGCTAGGAACACAATCATTGCTCAGGCAAGCATACAAGAATAAGCATGGCTTAACCCCTTCACGACCAACGACGTTGCCCCTCCTACGGGCCCAGGACCAGTGTTTTATCGAACCAACTTATCGAGATCCAACTGCCTGACTTCCGGTTTAGTTAGAACTAAGAGGTTTAGCCGAGAAGGCTCTACTGCACATGCCCCACCCGCGGCATTTCCCTATACACATACACCACAACAATAAAGTATTAAAATGAAGTAGAATCACACTAATCCAGCACGTTATTAATCTGAGTTGCCCCACTCAAGCAGTGGCCAAATTGAGTGGGGCACGTCAGATGAATAAAGTGCTGGATTAGTGTGATCCTACTTCATTTTAACACTTTATTGCTGTGTAGTATGTGTATAGGGAAATGCTGCGGGTGGCTCACGTGCAGTAGAGCCTCCTCGGCCAAACCTCTTAGGCTGGGTTCACACCTAGACGTACCGAATAGGCTCGTTTGCCGCCCGTTTCATGCTGCACGTGGTAAAAAACCGTGTGACAAACGCGCGTTTCCGAGGGCTATCCGGCTGTATCCTAATGGATACGCGCGGCAAATACGCCCCAAAGAAGCTCCTGTACTTCTTTGGGCGTTTTGCAGCACGTTCCTATGCGCTGTAAAACGCCCAGGTGGGAACCATTCCCATAGACAATCATTGGTTTTCACATGTTGAGCGTTTTACAGAGCGTAGGAACTTCTAACTAAACCGGAAGTCAGGCAGTTGTAGATCTCGATAAGTTGGAACTTTCGATAGAACACCGGCTTCTTTGGTGTCGGTGGGAAGCCGGGGAGGAGATGGACGAACCTCCGTTTGTCAACCCCCTCCCCGTTCTATGTGATCGGGGGCGATGCAGATTGATCACTTCCAGTCTCATAGCTGTCAGTGCTGGGCTCCTGAAGCCCAGCTATAAGCTATTGAAGTGTGATCTGCACTTCAATAGCTTATTTGTAGTGTAAAGGTGACACTGGGGGTCTTTTGGACCCCCAGCATCACCTTAAAGAGTACCTGTCACCACCATCTGCTATCACATGGGGGTCTTGTAAGCTCCCCTATGTGATGGCAATTAACCACTTGCCGTCAGCCCGTTGTGCAGCAAAAATGGCGTCTGGCGACGGCAATGCAGCATTGGCGGGTTGCCGTCGTCAGACGGCATTTTTTTTCTGCCCGCGCGCGCCCCCTGGCGGGCACGCACGGGCAGGAAAAACCCGACCAATGCAAACACCTGTTACCGGGTGTTTCACATATAGACGATCGGTGGCTCCATAAAAAAATAAAAAAAAATGTTACATTTACAATTAAATAAAAGAAATTTAGAAAAAATAAAAAAAACATTCCCCGCCCCCGCGAGCATGCGCGTCCTCACGTAAACACGCATCGGGTGCGCCTACGTATGAAAACGAAGAATGCACTACACATGTTGGGTATCGCCGTGCACGCCAGAGTGAGAGCAATAATTCTAGGGCCAGTATTTTTGGGTATCTCTAAACTGATGATCTGTGGGAGCTTTTAAAGTGTCGTCTATGGATTTTTTGGGTCACTGAATTTTGTCGCCGTTTCACGGATGCACACAATTTTTTACCTGGGCATGTTGGGTATCTATTTACTCGTTGTAACCTCCATCTTTTATATTTTATTTTAAAAATTGGTATTTTATTGTGTTTTGGGCCATTTAAGTAAATTTTTCTTTAAATTTTGGGGTTTGATAAGGAGTTGCGCTAATATCTTGCAACATAAAAATTTGTAACTGCCACCATTTTATTCTATAGGGTCTTGTCTTTCAGAAAATATATAATGTTTGGGATTTTTAAGTAATTTTCAGGCCTAAAATGTGGAATATAACATAGGTGCAAAAAATGGGGGGGGGGGAAAGGCCTCAGTCATGAAGGGGTTAAATGGAAATGCAGCTTGGAAGACTGGTAGCTGATTGGCTGTTGAGAAAAGATATCTGCCAGATAGGAAGTGTGTTGGTTTCCATGATTTGGAGGATTCATAGACTTCTTTTTTGAGGAAGAACAGTTAAAGGCAAGCCAAGGACCGTATTTAACCTGTGGCCACAGTTTGGAAAATAGTGTTATAGTGATTCTCACTATTCCAAGTCTCATCAGCAGACAAATCGTTTTGACATATATGTGCACTCATTCCCAGCAAGTGATTTTACTTAGGCCAAGCAAGCAGGTAGAATTTGTCCCACTATAATATCTGAAATATGCCTAATTTAAGATATTGTTATATCTGATTTTTTTATGACTAGGTCATCTAGTGGGTTGATTCATGTGTGGAATGTAAGTACAAGGAGAACAGAGGCTGTACTAAATGGACATGATAGCAAATCCGTTTTCTGGATCCATACCCTTCACAACAAAGACTCTCTTATGAGGTAATAAAACCTTAGCACCTGTCTTTCTCCTTTTAGGATATTATAGATACCGTTTCTTTGCTATATGATCCTGTTTGCATAATTTCTTCCTCCAGCAATTATCTTGCTCTTTAATACTGTAGATTGATAACATTTGCTGGAAGTAAAGAGGAAGGCATTATACATTTTTCCTGATATAGATTATGAAAACATTTTCATAATCATCTGAATCTAACAGGATACAAATAGTTCAAGATTTCAGGGTGAACATCAGTTTCTGCCACGGTAAACATTTGCATACCTTAAAAAATGAAAAAAGCAGGTTTGGTTCCTGAACCACTCAAGTTCCAGCCTCACCATAGTTGGACAGATGCCCACTTTTGACAAAATCCTGTACATTCAACATCAGAAAATTATGACTGTGATCTCCTTCTAGAAGATGTTCCCAGAAAATGTCATAATTGCTGGATTTGAGAATGTCCTGTCTCATATCATCAGGAAAAAGTTTCCCAGCACACTCACCAGCCAGCATGCAACAAAAACCTGTCTAACCGCTAAGGTTAAAAATAGGTTTTAGATACACGTCTTCTGCAGAAAATGTGAAAGCCGCACTGCCTCTTCAAGGCCCCTATGTGTAGTGCGGTCCTAACTCTAACCTATAGGAGTCTCCATTTGGAGCACATGTAGCAAAATATAAATTGGGTGCAGGTTCACTAGGAGGCAGCCCAACCTCCTTTAAGGCACAGGGACACACAACATATTGTGAATAGCCCGTACAGCAGCCCTTCGGTTCGGCTAAACTGGAGGGCTCCAGTGGCCAAATTGAGGCGAAGGCTCAATAGTGAATAATCCCCATACTATGAATATGGAGTGTATCATTGACATTATTGCTACTGGGAGCATATTGCAATAAGTTTTCAATTGCCTATATATTGGGTTTAGGTGCTTTTTGGCAATAAGAGGTTGCAGGGCATTGAAATGGGATTTGTAGATTACAAAGGTCTTTCTAGGAGATCGGGTTCCAGCAAGCATTAAGTGCCAGTATACTAGGAGAATACTTGTTTGCCTTAAAGTGACACTAAACTCAGGAGTTAAATCTTTAAAAATGCATTCAATTACCCTACCTATTAATAAAAATGTATCTTATTTGTGTATCCCTCGGCTGCAGATCCACAAATCATCTCAGAATTCATGCTGACACTGTCCTTCCTTTATTCCCCATGGTCCCTGTGTGAGTTGTAAAGTAGACACCGCTCCAAGCTCGCTCCCGTGATGGACTACAATCTCAGTACGGGAGCAAGCTTGGAGCGGTGGCTACTTTACAACACACACAGGGACCATGGGGAACAAAAGTAGCCACCTTGCAGAAGGAAGGACAGTGTCGGCACCAATTCAGAAATGATTTGAGGATCTACAGCTGAGTGATACACAAATAAGTTATATTTTGTTATAAGTTAAGGTATTTGAATGAATTTTTAAGATTTAACTCTTGAGTTTAGTGCCACTTTACCAGGATGGTATATTGCCCTGCTCCCAACAGCTGAAGACACATTGCATCATGTTAGATTCATGTAACCATTTATAATTTTACATAATATTACAAAATATGTAAGGAAATATTTGTAATGTTGCTTTTTTTAATCGATAACCTTCTTGTGGACCATTTTAGGATTAGATATTTTTAAATATTACAGTATGTGTGTTGTATATTAGAGCATGTTTTATGTTTCTTTTTGTGTACAAGCCTTCAGAGATAACTCCCAGTGTGTTGGCAAGATAGGGCCAGATAATTTGGAGCAATATCCTGGAGCCCGACTTTTATTTTTTTTGGTGCCAGGATACATCTAGTCTAGGATAGTTGTCTCGCTACTGTTGTAATTACCTGTCAAGAGTTGCTTAATATTGTGCCAATGGGCTGCTATCTATTATATCAATTATCCTGGGAAATATTACATATTGCAATGCAATATTTCATTTCAACATCTACAGGTAATTATGGCATTTTATAATTGTGACTACATTTGTTTAAAAGCTAACTCAATGGGTATTGGATGCTATTTTAATAAATACACAAGTGTTGTACTTCACATCAATGTTGGGATTTGGGAGTCATTCACTGTTTTGTCTTTAAGACTCTTACTTTTGTGTACTTAAAATAGGTTTCAATAGACAAGAAAGTCCCATTATATTCTGCAGTAATATACATATGTAATTCAAGGGGTTTAGACTTACTACTGTTTGTAGAATAAAAAAAATAGAGAGGGGCAGCACTGGGAGCCATTTACACTATACGCAACAGTCTGGACAGAGGAACCTCACAAATGCTGCTGATAATTCATTGTCCAATCATCTGGCAGGAGGTTTGTCTTGACCAAGAGGTCCTACTGCAGTGAAGAAGGAGCTGCATGTTGCGTCTGGCAGGAGTGTGCAGATCACATATTGGTTGAACAAAGTTACAAATCCTTTGTCCTTTTTTAACTATGTTTACCTAGTTGTATAGATGAACCAAAGAAATCTTAAAAATCCATTGCCTAGTATAACATTTTATATGCAAGAGAAAGAAACCTTCCTGGCTATAAAACTATTTGTAATGTAAGTGGCACAGTAGACAGCATTTGGCTAGCATTTCTGTACTTTGTAGTGAGATATAAGGAGAAAGCATCTTCTCTTTATAGTCCGAATGCCACTGACCAATTTTGGTAAACATGGAGACTTGACAGCCAGGGGTTTTGGTGCCCCATTGATGAAATGTACTGTATACCTGGAGCTGACATATTCTTATTCGGTGGATCAATTAGATAGAACACACATATCCTTCTCATAGGTAAGTTATGAACAACTGGACTTTTTAATTCCATTCATTTAAACATATTTTGTTGGCGGCATATGACCAGGATCAACTAGATCTTACTGGATTTGCCATATCTGTTAATAGGAACTGGTTGACTACCCGGGGAAACATTCTCCAAGGGGGTGTATATTTTAGAAAGTACCCCAATTGTTCACAGATCAGGGTATAAATATTTCTGAGTTTGATGTATAATAAGTTCTGGATTTTTTACATTCTTCCTGTCATTAGTAGTGATCAAATAACAAGATTAAGCAGAATGTAGAATAATGAAAAAAGCATCTAAGATGGAACACAGAATGGAGCAGCATAGTTCATTGCCATATAATGCAGCAATACATCATTTTATTTATTAACAGGTTAGGCATAAACTGTTGTCTAACAAATCCAAACAGCAAGTCAGCACTAGTGACTTGCATCTTCTTCTACTCCACTTGTTTCCTACGAGGGAGGCAGCCAGTCCCTTTCGCCGGTGAAATTCTCATAGACATGCAAAACATAAACACAAGGGACAGCGCCCTCAACGCGTGAAGCATGTTTAATTTATTGGATATTATAAAAGATTGAAAATACTCACAATTTAAGTTCATACAGTATATACAGGTGTTACAGAAAGGTGGGTAGTTGGTAAGCTGATAACAATCCCATCCATAGACGGGGCCCGCAACCCACCTTTATCATTGGAGATTGCTGTACAACACCTGTGTACATGAATTTTAATTGTGAGCATTTATAATCTTTCGTAATATCCAATGAATTGAACGTGCTTCATGAGGTGAGGGCGCTGTCCCTTGTGTTTATATTTTTTTATGTTATCTCTATTGTCTATTGAAAGACACAGGAATTCAGAAACAGTTGGCTGCCTACAGGCATTTGGAACAGAAAAATAGTAAGTCCCCATATAACCCCTCCTCTACCCAGCATACCTCATTTCTTTGCTAGTGTCCTTGGAGGTTGAATGCCTTTTCTTCACCTCTGCTGAAAAAAGTTTAACACATTTTTGCTAGCATTTTAACTTTGTGGTATTTTTTTGTACTTGCTGCCCACAACCAAGATTCTTGCTACACCGCTAGTATTTTTTTTTCTCTGTGGCGTCAATCAAGATTTCTTGCTACACTGCTGCTTGAGCTCATCTTTACATAGAACTGAGCTTTCTGAATCGGCTGCTCCTCACCACTAACTTTGGCAGCCATACCCAGACCCCACTGGGCTATGTAAGCCGTAGAGCTCTTTCTGAGTCCAGAGCCATGACACAGCCCCAGGTGTGACCCTGTGTCTGAAGACTCACATTGGTCCTAGTTGCACTACCACTGTGCGTACGTAACACGTCTTCACAAAGGCACACAGAGGACTATAGTGACCAGAATGACCATAGCCTGTACTACCCTAGAGGTTCTGGGGTCATTTACCTAGTACCCTGGAAGGAACCAACACCTATAATCCAGAATCGGGGACTCCTGTTGTCATAGGTTCATCCTCATTGGAGGTTAACTTAGCTCTGACAGATGCAACTGAGCTTTTCCTGTGTCCACAGGGACCTCCTTGTCCACTCTGGATCTCCCATCTTCTTGTGCCCAGGCTGAGGCCTTTGCTGTGTCCACAGGGACTTCCTTGTCCACTCTGGACCTCTCATCTTCTTACACCTAGAAACTGGTCCTTCTGCCCAGAAGTAGGCCCTGTGGCTCTTGTTACTGTCTCTGATACAGTCTATCTTTGGTGGGGCTGTTTTCTGGTCACCGCAGTTAGCCTGCTTTTCAAAGGCTTTGAGTCTTGTAGAGCTTCTGCAGCTACGAAGACCTTCCATCCGTTATTTGGGTTTTTACTCTATGAGGACTAAAAACACCCCAAAGGTTTCGGGACCCCATATCTGACAGTGGGAGAGGGAATTTATAAATCAATGGTTCTTTCACACGGAATGCACCAGTGATCCACCTTAACAGACAGACCACCAAGCAGGTGAACCGCATGCTCACCTCAAGGGATATCAATGACAGGCAGTTAAACTGACAGTTAAAAAAGTTATACTCACCTGAACCTCGGGGGCGACTCACTCTTTGACGGGTCCCTGGAGCCTCTCTCCCCCTCCATTGCAGCAGTCTAAGGTCCTGTGAGTCATTACGTCCAATACAATGAGGATGCTGTGGGACATACTATCGCTTCAGCAGAAGAGGAGACAGGCTGGAGGGAGCACTGCCAGCTCCAAGGATTGGGTGAATATAACCTTTTTTTTTTGTACCCTAGGCAAAAACAAGCAGCTAAACCTTGTAGTACTGAGATAGCCCCACTGCAAGGGTTAGTAACATTACTGCCTGGAGTTCTTCTTTAAGAGAAGTATCCTTGAAGTTTGTATCTACCAGTCCTAATGTTTATTTGGCTGGATGATATCTGTTAGGATTTCATGCTTTGAGCGCTCTCACATTTTCTTGACATCTCGCTGCACGATTGTTTGCCTGATCTGGCAATTAGAATTCTGAGGCTTTGGCCTCCTCCTGTAGATTGGCTGGTGGTTTTTTTTTTACCTGTTTTATGGATTGTATTTTTTTTCATTGAACACACCTTAAATTTGGTCTTGTTACTAACTCAGGCTCAATGTTTCCCGGGAGATGCTATTCCACTTGATGGTGGCATATCTGTCCTGGTTGGGAGCACCCTGTCTTGCTAGGGCTCTCATCGGTCTCAGATTCAGCAGTTGGTCCTTCAGGTACCTCTGTGTTCCAGACGGTACCCAATACCTTGGTCTGTCAGTGGCTGTTGCTCACCCCTCAGCTGGACTGCTCTTCGACATCCCCACTGGTTTTGAATGCCATCCATTGGACAATGGAGAAAATAAGTTTTTGTACTTTACGTGAAATCTTATTTCTTCAAGTCCATTTGTGAACACAGATCCCACCCTCTGTGTTTTTTACTGGCCCTGTGGAGCTTTCTTACAAAAGAGGCATGCTCGGTAGATAAGGGGTTATACGGGGCTGGCTTACTTTTTTTGCGTTTACCAGTGCTTTAACCTTCTGTAGGCAGGAGTACCTGACTGTTTGTGAATTTCTGTATCCCCCAATGGACTTGAAGAGCAAGATTTTTCGGGAAATACAAAAATTGTATTTTATGGGTAAAGGTTATTGTTTAAGAGTTTTTCCAGTATTGTTAGAGCAGTTACTGAAACCCTTGTGTGTCTCGTAAGTGGCTTGTCAGAAGATTTTTTTGCATGGCTTTTTTAACCAACTGATTGCTCTAGGTAGAACTACTATCATGTTTCATCTTTCATCAAATAATTGGATCAGATTTATGAAAACTGTTGGCTAGACGTGTACTCTACTTGCAATTGTCTGTAATTTTACCCTGAAGGTAATTAACAAGTTATTGCTTTTCATGGAAACTTATCTGCTGTAACCTCAGTTCGTGTAAATGCTTTTTCAAGGTGTCATTATTATATATTAATCTAAATGGTACTTTTAATAGAACCAAACTTCCAGGAAGAGGCAGTGCCAAACCATCTCTTAACAGTATAGACACTGATCCCAATTT
Source organism: Nanorana parkeri (assembly GCF_000935625.1). Lineage (NCBI taxonomy): Eukaryota > Metazoa > Chordata > Amphibia > Anura > Dicroglossidae > Nanorana > Nanorana parkeri. Next base: position 703,807 of record NW_017306528.1, read on the forward strand.
GTCTTTCAACCAAAATCATATCTCTTCTGTAATATCGTGTTAGTTTAATGGTCCGTATGGTAACGGCAATTACGCTTCATGTACAATGAATCTTCTGTCAGCTATGCTAATTCAGCAGTTTTACACGTAAGGTGAAATTGACTCAGTGTTTGTAGTGTGATATTTGAAGAGCAATGATCCAAGTGATTGCTGGTGGACATGTAATTTTTTTCCATAATGGTTTATTATTTTGCTTGCTGTACTTTTAGTTTATATGGACAGTTAAAGTAAAACTCTAGCCAAACCAGTTTTGGGTAGAGTGTAGAAGACTTAGAACCTCTGTTTTTTTTATTGCTGTTTGTCCTGGCGGGGAGCATTCACTCTGGCTTTCTGTGCTGATGACTATTGTGACTGGAAAAGGTGGTGAAGAGAAATCTCCAGATACGTTGGTGACAATTCAACTCTCTTCCTGTTATCTCTTTAGGAGGGAACTTGGGGACACCCACCAAAAAAATCTTGACATAGAGGCACATTTACAGCAGATTAAAATGAATGGGCTACCTAACATTAGTTATTACAGGTATTTATATAGCGCTGACTGTACGCAGAGAATTACATACTGCACATTTACACCAGTCCCTGCCCTCAAGGAGCTTACAATCTAAGGTCCCTATCTCACATGCATATGTACAAGGGCCAATTTTAGACAGCAGCCAATTAACCTACCAGCATGTCTTTGCAGTGTGGGAGGAAACCCCAGTACCTGGAGGAAACCCACGCAAGTACAAGGAGAACATGCAAACTCCTTCGAGACAGTGACCTGGCTGGGATTCATACCAGAGACCCCCAGTGCTTGCAAGGCAGAAGCGCTAACCACCACGACACTGTGCTGCCCCAAACATGCAGTGCCTTAGTGCATGAAAACAATAACACAAAATCACCTGCACTCCATACAGCGTACAGACCTTAACGGAGGGTTGGTGCTCAAAGTGACAACACGGATGGTGCCGTGTTAGATGCAGTCCATAATTGAAGTCACCAGCACTCGATGAGACGTGCAAGAAGTAAAGCACTTTTTATTAAATTGCCACATGCGTCATACAGCCAACGTTTTGGGGCCACGGAGGGTCCCTTCTTCTAGGCAACACAGTGACGACTATCACTATGTCACCCAGAAGAAGGGACCCTGCGCGGCCCCAAAATGTTGGCTGTATGACACATGTGGCAATTTAATAAAAAGTGCTTTACTTCTTGCAGGTATCATGGAGTGCTGGTGACTTCTATTATGGATTAGTGCATGAAAACACTTGTGTTGCAGCACACTGCCCTTATAGCTAAAGAGACCAGCTGAAGCAAATTGGATAGTCATAGCAGCAGTGTGGGCGCACTCAAGATTGTGATTTTAGTTGTCTGTGCAAAATATAAAGGCTGTTGCAGGAAATGCTCCTTTCTCTTTTTTTTATTAGTAAACCTTTTAGGACTCATTCAAATGGGCTTTTTGCGCAACAGTGAGATGAGAAGATGTTTCAGGGGGTGTGACTATCAGCATTGTCACTGGTGATTTCATAGGCCTGTAGCTTGTCAATCAGCACATGGCCACACCTAGTCCTGCCCACTGCTTTCTGGATTGGCAGAACTGACTGGTCTGCTGAAATCCTCCCACTTGTGGCTGCAGTGTTATGTGAGACACAAATGAAGGGGATTTGAATGACTCAAGGGGGGTATTTTTTTTCTAATTTATGAGGCTTTTGCATCACAGAGCAACTGAATTTGAGTCTTGTTTAAACAGGAGCCTTTAGGTATATGTCCAAAAACAGTAAGCAAGGGGAAAGATTACATCTTTACAATTTCTCTCCATATAGAGTATATGGTACTACAGTTGCTGCTTTTTTATTATAATACTGTATGAGGAGTACAAATGTACAGTAAAGCAATAGAGGTTTAATTAGATTTGGTGTGTCACTAAAAGCAATCTCTCATCGATTTAGGTATGTGACAGAAAGTAGCAGTGGGAGTGTTATCCCGAACACTTCCTCTTGATACCATACATTTATGTGTATAACATAATATTTAAATCCTAATCATCCATGTGATTGATTTAGCAGGCATACCATAATATAAGAAGTATATGGTTTTGCGATTGTCCGTAATGAATTGTGTAACACTGCACAAGAATTTTCCTGCAAATAATCATGATACGGTCAGTACATACTAATATTTCCTCTTTCTCTCCCAGTCAGGGTCGTGATCTGCAGATACATACTTGGAATTTGGCAGAAGGAAGAAATGAAGTGACTGACTCTATTGCTGTAGATAGTGTTGGTTTTTGCAAGTGCTCCTTATTAAATAGTGAGCATCGTTTACTAGCCATGCCAGGAAAGGAAAGCTCACAGGTAAGAAATATGTATTTAGTTATCTATAAAGGATAACCGCACTTTCATTGTAAAAATGGCCCTAATATCTCCCTCCTCCCTACCTTTCCACCAAATTAGTAAATCTAAACACAAATGTTAAAACAAATATGTGCTTTGACAATTCCGTTTAAGGGCTAATTCACACCAGCCCCAATGCGCTTCGGCCCGATTGCTGCCGGAACGCATTCTTGCATTGAAGTCAATGGCACCACAGCCACGCTCTCCGGCAGCAGTGCAATCGCCCACACCGGAACGCATGGCACATCAGTTCACCAATCGGACCGGAACGCACTGGGGCTAGGGTGAACTAGTCCTAAAGTGTGGGGTATCAAAGGAAAGGTAGTACGTGCTGCTAGGGAGGCTTTGTCCTGCAATGTAGACAACGTCACTTGGACCTTTTCTGAACATCGCGCTAAAGAGTTCTCTTAAAGAATAGCCGCTAGTGCAGTTGTCGTTTTAAATTACCTCCCAAGTGGTGAACCTATCCCTGTTGCTTGAATATTTTTGCTGTGTGCTGGGAACTGCACAGCCTTTTCTCTGTGAAGGTGGCCATACACTTTACAACCCTCGCAAGACTTTTGTCTTGCAAAGGTTGTAAAGTAATGTAAAAAACGTACGATCTGTCCATCTTGGAGAGGCAGATCGTACTTGCGATCATCGCAAGCCCGCCCCCCTGAGGGGCGTGTTTCCGATGACTGCAATGCACACCGGCCCGTTCAGCAGTTATCTCTCGATCATGTTAAAAACCAGCCGAAAATCGTACGATTCTCAGCTGGTTTTCCAACATGCTCAAAATACAAAAGTCATGCGACCGTACAGTAGAAACGGTCACACGCCTTCCATACACTGCACGATTATCGTACGATCGCGGAATTTCCGGTGGACAATCTTTCTATAGGTATTAATAGAGATAAGCAGAGGAAGTAGAGACTTCCAGAAAATAGGCTCCCAGCACGCTATACAGCAAGGATCATGGAGGAGTTGAGATGAGTATAAGACTTTGGGAGTGGTTACTGTGAGGAGAGGACTCAAATGCAGTTGTCCTTGAAGCATGTCCATTAAAATGATTGGTAGATACAAAAAAGATACCTGTATCGAGTATTTTTAGTGCAACTGCACAACAAAATTTTTTATTCTTGATGATTTTCCCCTCACATGCTTTAGCAAAAGAATAAAAAGTGCATTACCACGTGTTAAAAATGCACATTAGCATTTAAAAGTTTGGAATCACTAAGAAATATATTTGTTTTTTTAAATAATTCATACTTTTTTATTTTAAGCAGAACTACGGTAAAACAACTTCCTAACCCTTGCAGTGGGGCTTCCTCCGCACTGCATGGTTTAAGTGCTCGTGTTCGTCTAGGTTTAAAAAAAGTTATATTCGCCCGATCCTTGGAGCCCAGCTGGCTGTTAGACCGGTCCCTCCAGCCTGTCTCGTTATCCGCTCCAGAGGTCTACGGTCCAATACACTGTATTGAATGTGAGGACCTGAGGAGCATTCCATCGCTGGAACACCCTGCCTCAATACTCCTATTGAGAACCCTCAGCCCTGATAAAGGCAGTGGGCTGTCTCTGAGAAGGAGGTATGCAGATATCAAAATGTATTGATGGGTGGATGTCACATTGAAGGAGTAGATATTCCTAGGCAGGATGCATTTGCATTAAGACCGCCCTAGGTAAAGCCCACAAGTGTCGTGGAGCCTCCATAATTTAAAGAACTGGCATCTGATGAATAAAAGGGGTGGCCAGGAACATTTGGGCTGGGGTGGAAAATGCTAAATGATACTGGATGTCCTCTAGCTTGGAAATGAGACGGGCTCTATCTGACTTGCTGCAGCTTCGAATGCATACCGTAAGAAGGTGACCGTTTGCAATGACATCAGATTAAGCTATTTCAGTACAGATGAGGAGCCTGTACACCTGTGCTAAGCTAAAGATAAGTTTTGTCTCCCAAATGTACAGATGTTTCCATTCCTCAGTGCACTGCATATACCAGGCTACTTCGCTTATGTTTGGGTGTTGGGTCTTTTGGATGCATAAGCTATTGTCTCAGTGTATTTCTGGAATTGAAAGACAACAAGCCACTGACACACCATTAGTAGTAGTAGTAGTGGTATTATACAGGATTTATATAGTACCAACAGTTTGAAAGAATGACTCTGTTACTATATTTGAGGTGTTGGGATTAAAGAGGAAAACATATTTGAGAAGTAAAGCAAGTAAAAGAATACTGGAGGGCTGATTGATGGCATCTTTGAAGCATGAAGGAGAAAATGTAACGGTATGAGGCTGCTTTGGTGTTGGTAAGGAAGAAAGAAAGCTTGCTACACATAATGTTCATTGTAGCCAGCACTTGATTGGTGCAAACAACAATCTAAATCATACTTCTAAATCAAGGCAACACAAATCTGGTGAAGAAACAGGAAGCTGTAGACCTGTGTGTGATGGACTGACCGGCACAATCACCAGATCTCAGCAATATCGAGCCCTTGCACGAAGAGCCTCACTGTAGGGCCAGAGAAAAATGCCATCCCTAGTAAGAGCTAAAGAGTGTGAGGGATGAAAGTTCCCCTGAATATCTTCAAAAACTGACATCTACAGTGCTAAAGGTTTGCAAAGCTGTAGTAGCTACAAATGGAAGGTTCTTTGTTGAATGTAAATTTGTTAAACAGGGCAGTTATATGGAATAAAATGCTGTTATGACATTGTCAATCTAGTGGCTTTCATTTCTGATCAACATGATGCTACCTTGGTGAGTAAAAAGAAACGATGTTAAAAAATATTAAAATTTGTAATTTGAACACTACTTAAATATATATTTTAAGTGCAAGTATATGTGAAAGCACCTGTAGTAATGTGCATCATGTATATGTGTTACTACAAGTACAGGGCTCAAAACGTTTGAAAATTGTGAGTTCCATCTCCTCTTAGGAAGTCTTTATGTCTGGCTGCTGACCAACGAATGATACATTTTATCCTGGTTAATGTAATGCGTAAGGGTTTATCTGTTTATAGCTGCATTTATGAGTTACACTCTATTCTATGGTTGTGTCATCGGATGCATTTATAAAGTTTATTAATTTGTGAAAGGGCGTACCCATTATCTTAGTCTGATGCAGCCTCATTAGGACACTGGAAGCCTCTGGCAAAACTAGCAATCATTTTTCTTCATAAGTACTGCTAATCTAAGCTTACAAGTTCGCATTTAAAATGTCCTCTATGTACAAGTCTGGCTCCTGTTTGATTCATAAGGAGATGATATATAGTTAAAGGGACAGCATGGCATATTTTCAGTGAGCACATATTTCAAGTCATTATGGCAATGTTTACCTTGAAGTGGAACTATGGGCAAAATCAAAAATCCTCCATGTAACATAGTTTTATTGCCTGTTGATTATTCCAGGAGGTCTTCTTTTTACTACTTCCTATAAAAGACCAAGCTGTTCTGCAAATGTAGCAGGCAGTGGAGTCGGGAGAAACCATCTAACTATTAGGGGTGCTTACAAGGTCCCTTTTATTCATATGGCTTAAATCTTTTTTTACAGCTATAACAGTTAGGCTTTCATTGGTTTGTTGGTTACATGAAGTCAATAGAAAGCTACAAACCCATCTAAGACTACTCTGTCCAAAAGCGTGACAATGATAATGTGCAGTTTTACTGCAGAATGAACAGCATAGTCACTTTACAGGAGGTGGAAAAATAATTATGCTAATGGCAGGATCAACAGGAAATAAACTATGGTATGAGGGAATGGGGCTCAGAAAAACAAAAAACTGCTGTGTAAAGCTGCACTGTAGTCAGGTATAAATGACACCTGGTATAAGCCTCGTGATGAGCTGAAATGAAAAAGTAAGAAGATGCACAAGTAGCCAATGAGTTCATATGCTGACAAGAATCATGCTGATAGGAAAAGAAAGTAGAGTGACAGAGAGATGAGTTCATCACTGTGCTGCTTCTCCCTTCAATGTCCAGTAACAGGTTAGGGCTGATCTATGACAACCTAATTCCAAAAGATGTCACCAGCACTCCAAAAGTAGATTCAATATATTTTAATGACAACGGTCATTCAAAATCACAAGTACTTTCGGGGCCACGTTGGGTCCTCGTCATCAGGCTCAGAATAAGCCTGATGACGGGGACCCAACGTGGCCCCAAAAGTACTTGTGATTTTGAATGACCGTTGTCATTAAAATATATTGAATCTACTTTTGGAGTGCTGGTGACATCTTTTGGAATTACTACTTGACTACACGGTGCCTCCGTGGTCGCTACAAGCACCCTATTACAGACATCATCTCCTAAGAGATCCGGTAAGGAGTGCAGGAAGATACACACAATTTTGTACATCTTTGACAACCTAGGCTCAGAGGAAGTGGATTGAATGATGCTGGTCATCAGACTGAGGACATCTAGTGGTATATAAAAATACTGCGGGTAAATCTCTGGATTAAAGGTCAATATTGAAGTAAAAGCTGGTTTTCATGGGCTGCTTATTCTTGTCTGGAGTTCTGCTTTAATGCTAGTGACAGACTGCAGCATGCATATATTTTTCCCCCCATAGTTCTAATTTCAATACATTTTTGATTCCACCTGCATTTTATCTGGTTGCCTTCCATATTGTTCCTACTGTAATTTCTATAGAGCATTGTAGATCAATCACGAGAGGGAATTGTCAGTGATATCGCTGTGCCTCTGCATCCCAACAATTGCTGGGACAAGATTTCAGCCACCCAAGGAGTGCATAGTTTTCAATGAGTTGACCAACTCCTAGACTTAGATTGTTGGAAGAAGCAGTAAATCACAACTATTGTGCAGCACTGCAAAAATCAGAGAAAAAGAGAGAGTATGTAATGTGGAAAAATGGCTGCCCTCGTGCACTCACTCTATATTATTACATATTATACATATGTAAAGCTGGTCACATTTAAATAAAAAAAGGGGGGGGGGGGGAGACTACATTATAGCTTTAATTGCAAATTACAGCTTTGCCTTTGAATACATTTGAAAAGTCAGGTAGCTAGTTTTGTTGTTGGCTTTTTTTTTTCTCAATCTGCACTACAAAAACGAATGAGCACAATTTTTTTAAATTACATTGAAGCGATTAAAAAACAAAAATCAGGGGAAAAGGGGATGAAGGAGTATTGAAGGCTTAAAAAAGGGATGAAGGATTAAAACCTAATAGGAAGTATTTGGAGGAACAGTTTGGTGGGACCCTAGGTGCATTAGAGTTGCCGGAGGATTGTTCTCCAAGCTAAGCTTGCTTGGTGAGGACAATGGGCAGGTCTGGAGCTGTGGAACATTATTTTATGATTGCAGGATGACACATAATGTATGTTATGAGACTGAGGTTTGAAGCTGTATATTGCATCTCTAATTACAATACTTTATGGCGCTCAGAACATTGAGTAATGTTTTCTGCTAACCCATGGGGCTATTAGTTAAATCTTGTGGCCATATGGGCCTATTGCTCTTTGTATCATTACTCAGCAATTAACATTGTGATTTGAGTACATTGGTACTCTTCCTTTGTTTTCTTACTGTATGGCTTTTTGCATCACTGGCTTTTCATCCTGTGTTATGTTACTCAACATTGTCCTTTTTTTAATGTATCCATATTGTTGTTTTCTTTTATTGTTGTACGCTGTTGAAAATTAATAAAATATGTTTTAAAAAGTTTTTAAAAATCTAATAGGACTACCTAAACTCACTCCCGTAATAAACTACAATCTTATGTTTAGTTTACTCATTTGTATTGAGATTGTAGTCCATCTCAGTAGCGAGCTTAGAGCGGTGGCTACTTTACAACACACACAGGAAGCATGGGGAACATAAGTAGCCACCCTCCAGAAGGAAGGACAGTGTTAGCACTAATTCAGAGATTATTTGATCTACAGAGTGATACACAAATAAGACACATTTTTATGAATAGTTAAGGTACTGGAATGCATTTTTAAGATTTAACTCTGGAGTTTAATGCGAAGTGGAACCGAGCTGTCAAATGGACATCTGAGTCCTGTACATTACACAGGCAAGAGAGGCTTTCCTGTGTAATCATCAGAGTTCTGTGAAAGACATTTTTCCTGCTCTGTTTAGGGTGTCTGTCACTGACAGCAGAGAGTTGCACTCTCCCTGTGTAATCTACAGGACTGAGCTGTCAGTTTGACAAGTCAGTCCTGCACAGTGCACGGACAGGACTCATACGTGCCTCCAGTTGGGCAGCTCTGCTGTGAAAAATATGTGACCTAACTGTTGATTGCACTTTTATGGTGAATGTTGTGCAAGGAGGAATATGGATTTTAATGATGTTTAGTTTGTGACTTTGACGTTTCTCATGCTTTAGAGGATGTTATATATGAGCAGTAAAATCAAGGTATATACCACACAAGAAGCGATCGAGGTGGATAAAACGGTAAAAACGCGTGACACGAACCGTGCATATTCAATACGCCTAGGTGTGAACCCAGCCTGTGTGTGTGTGTGTAAAATATATATATATATTTTTAAATACCACTTTTATTTAAAGTACTTTTCACTCTTTTTTTTTTTTTTTTTACCCTTATGTACAGGTACAGGTTATAGACCTGGCATCCAAAAAGATATTAGGCTGCATGGACCCTGCTGCAGACAGCAAGTGCGGAATGGTGATGTGCATAAAACTTTGGCAGGTTAGCACACTTAATTTGAATTACCATATTTGGTGTTTTTTTTTAATGAAACAACTTTTCCCATGATGTTTTATAACAATGAAACAGCAGGCATGAGTTTTTTTGTAGGTTATGATTTGGCTTTCCAACTAGTCTGTGACTTGAGCTGCTGAATCTTCGACGGCATTTTCTTGATTATTCATCACAGGCCACGGTGATAGAATTCCTCAACAGGTGGGTTATGCAGCTACCTTCAGATGACTGGACACTGGCAAATTGATGGAAGCTGTAAAACAGCCCTGTATAACCTCCTACTCCTAGGCTGCCTCAGTTTTTTTTCTATTGTCCTTCGGTAATAGATGCTTTCTCTCTTTCATTTTTCTGAACTTTCCTGCTGAAGAATCTAGAAAGTTTCCCTAAGCTGTGAACAGCAACTGCAGCAGCTATCCAAACGGTTGTCACCTTGGCGCACCATATCTGGAAGACATGGGGCTGGACTGTTCTTAATGTGCTTATGACACTGAATCCTGTGTGGGGAACTCTCCTGGGCACTTTGTACAGCTTGGAAGTTGTCGCTGGGTGCTTTACAAGTCCAGGGCCATGATCCATTGTGGTAGAGCGCTGTCCCTGAAAGACTCCTTTTCGGTGGGAAACAATTTGAGGGCAAAGCTTCGATGAGGCATGACCACTCTGCCTAGTTATCCACTGCTCTGATGGTAGTAAGTCAGGGCTTGTCTCTGCCCAGGTACCTAGTTTCTTCCTTTTACCTCCGGTGGGTCACTGCTGGGGTTCCAGCAGCAGAGGGGGTTCACTGCCCTCTTCTATTTTTTTAATTCGGTGCCTTTCCCTGGGGGCATTGGGATTCCTAGTGTGCATGCACCCACCATTTTCCTATCTGGCATGTGCTAATCTGGCTACACAGGCTGTCCTGCTGCTGCTGTTACTCTGCAGGGAGCCTAGATCTCTGCCAGCCACTGCGCCGGGTTACTGCTTCTGCCTGTGGTGTTGGCTCACCTGGGTACACAAGCTGTCCTGCTGCTGCTATTACTTTGGATGCTATAGGAGTCCAGATCTCTAATGACCACTGCTGCTGCCTACAGTGTTGGCTCACCAAGCATACTCCGCCACAGTTGTGAATACTGGGATTTTCCCCTCTTGCAATTGACAGATCATAGGGACGTCTACCTCTGAGGAGTCACTGCCTAACAATGATTCTGGGGAGGGTTCTGACTCCTTCACTTCCCCTTTCAGGGTTCTCCTCTGGACCTTCCAGGGCACCCTGCTCTGGCCTGTCCAGGGAGGAATTTACTGTCATTGTGGAATTTATGGGAAAAATTAGTGCACTGTTAGTGTCTTCAGACCGCAGGCATAAGCGGGCCCCCTCTCTTTCCCTTTCGCTGTCTCCCTTCAGTCTCTCAGAGTTTTGGAACAAAGGGTAACAAGCTGGAGGTTTGCTCCTTGCTTTCTGCTGTCAAACTTACCAAGATGTGTCCAAAGACAGTTGGATGTTCTGGCTGCTCTGTGTGAGCTCTTCCCCAGGAGGTCATGGTCCTCATACCAAGAAATGGAAGAGTTCCAGGGGTTTTACTTCAAGCTTTTCACTCTAGGTAGGTGTTCATCCTATTCTTAATATCAAGATCCTCAGTGGGTTCCTGACGGTCCAGAAATTCCAGATGGAGTCTACCTGCTTTGTCATTGCCTCCCTTCACCTGGTAGACTTTCTGGCATCAGTTAACATCAAGTATGCATATTTGCACATCCTCATTTTTTTTCTGCCCATTAACGCTACCTGCCTTTTGCTGTGGCCATGCAACACTACCAAATTGTTGCCCTTTTATATTGCCTGTCCCCTTTACCTTGGGTCTTCACCGAGGTGCTGACTCCCGTGTTAGCTCTTCTTCGGACTCAGAGCTTCCCCATAGCAGTGTACCTGGAGGACCTTCTTCTCCTCAGAGAACAGATGTTGGAAGCCTTGCCTTACATCATTGATCGGACAACATAAACTCTGCAGGGCTTCCAGAAGTGGTTGCTGGAACCCCCTTATAGCATTGAATAGTTGGACATGGCCCTGTCCAGGGTCTTCCTTTCCTTGAAAAAGATCCCATCTCTCTGTTCTCATGGTCAGACCTTGCAGTCCAGGAGTTGCCAGACCATTCATTTTTGCATGAAGGTGCTGGGCTTGAGGGTAGCCTCCTTGTGCTCAATTTCATTCCAGACCGTTGCAGCTCAGCATCCTGGCTAAGTGAGACAAATAGGCTCAGTCCCTGGACCTCCCCATTCACTTGTCGAGCAAGACAAAGCTTTCTCTAACATGGTGGATCTCCAACCCGACATTTGAATCTGGGAAATCCTTATGGCCTATGGTCTGGAAGGTGCTAACTATGGATACCAAACTGTCAGGCTGGGGAACCGCTTGGTTCAAGGGACCTGATCAGTGTAGGAATCTCGTTTCCTGATCATCTTCCTGGAGATGGAGGCCTATAGGTTGTCCTTTCAGTGCTGGACCACCCAGTTACAGGGCCGCCTGACCAGGATTCAGTTGGACAATGCCATGGCTTACATCACCAATCTGGGAGGCACCAGAAGTTGCACAGCTCAAATGGAAGCGGACCTAATCCTAGCTTGGCCAGAACTTCACATAAAAGCCAATGGCGCTTTCAGTTTAAATCAGCTAAAATACATTCCAGGTGTGTTAAACCATAAGGTGTGCAAAGTCTTATGGCTCATTTACATTTACATGCCCGGAGACCTGCATTTTGTCTGCATATAAGCAACACAGGTTTTCGCAAGGGGACATAAAAAAAAAATTGGCTTCTATTCTGTTCACAACATAACAGAGTGGAGAGTTCCCCAGCAAACTGGGTGGAAAATGCAGCATGTCTGCATTTTCTGCAGCGCACTGTCTTTCACCTGAAGTCCATTTCTCTGTTGTGGTGCATAAAAATTAATGCAATACCACTTTGTGACATTTCAATAAAGTTCAGAAAAATGAAAACGGTGCATTGTAAAAACCCAAAGCACTGCCCCCACCGCTGGCACACACAGACACCAGCCCACACGCTAAAACCAATCGTTTTAGCAGCATGAGTAGAAAAGCTTATGTTCCCTGCTGATTTGAGAATCCTAACTCGGACCCAGCACAGAGTGTTTTAGACCCCTGCTGTGAAGGAAATGTAAGGATTTGCACACCTTTTGTTTTGATGGACCTGAAATGTATTTAGATGATTTAAACTGAGTTTAGTTGGGCTTTAAGCCAAGAACCAAATTAGCAAAATAGAGTTTTATAGAGGAACTGTCAGGAACTGCATCTGAACCCAGGGCCTCTGCTGTAGCTGGCAGTGGTTCTGTGATATGATCCCCCTCATACTGCTACCCATGTACTGACCTTTGGCTGCTGATTTACCGACTATCATCGTCTTCCGCTTCATACCTGATACCTTATGGCTACTGACCTCGGCTTCATCTCTGACTACGCTTCTGCCTGCTCCTATACTACTACTGTTTGCTTGTGTACCGAACCCGGCCTGTTTGACCACGACTTTGCCTGCTGTTTCAACTACTGGACTCCGAGCCTGATCCAGATCGTGACAGGAGCATTTTTCCATAATTTAAATGGGGAAGTCTGACTGGTCACTTTTGGGCTAATTTTTTTTCAATCTTAATGAAAAAGTACTTCAATCTGGCAAACGCTTGGATGAATCCAGCCCACAAATGTTAATCGGCTATAAGGAAAGGGAATCTTTGGATGGGTATTTGGTGATGAAAATTGATTATTAGCTTTATAAATATTCCCCTTATGATGTCATAATATTGGGTGGTTCCACTAAAGTGCCGTTTAATGTCACACCCTAGATATTATGAGCAAGGAAGAAAATGAAATGGCATTGTTTGAACAGCATTCTATTAATCATTGTTATACTAATATATTTTTTTAATTGTGAGCGTCTGATTTATTGTTTTACACACGTTGTAATTGTTCAGATAAGGAAAGCCTCTGAACAATCACATATTGTAAATTACAAATTGTGCAGTACATGATGTTTTGTGAATGTGCTGTTGAAAGCTTTATGACCTCAAGGTATTTCTTTCATGATTGTAAGCTATAGAAGGGAATCAGGTGACAAACATGATTTCACAGATTCAAATAATATATGAAGGTTTTTTTATGTTGTTAAAACACACAAACTGTAATGTTGACAGATTAAGGGAGATACACACAACCGGTAATATCTTGAAAGCGTACAGATCCTCATATAAATGAGTAATAAGAAAATAAATACTCAGAAAATAGAAAAGAAAACAACATAGGAAACAAATTCCAAAATAAAATATTATACAAATACAAAATATAAATAAAAATGAAATAACCGGTTCCAACTCTTAAGGTCTGCCACTCCCCCACCTCCCACATCTCTCATCAACATGACATGTGGCTCATGGTGCTGAAAATAAATGTTCATTTAAAACTAAACCCCAGGCAGATATAAAGGGCAAAATGAATGCAGCTCTTTACTCATTAATAAATCATTAAATGTATGTGGTTTTTTTTTTGTTTTTTTTTAATGCAAGCAGTGCAACTACCTGAATCTGAATTGGTATCAGCCTTTTGCGTCTTTACTGGGAAAAGCAGCACAAGGAACCAATCAGGTTTGCTGCAGTCCAAGGAGCATGCTGATAGGAGAAGAATACAGTGTGACATAGACAAGGTGGGGGGACTGTAAGTAAAATTGAAACTGCTGTAGAGAAAGATCAGGTCCCCCTCCCCTTCTAGACAGGACCGTGCTGTGAGGGCAGAGCTGTGTAAATCTCAGGACTGGATGGACAGAAATACAAATCTTTTGAGAGGTAAAATAACTCCCATATATGTATTTCATATGTGTATTAAGCGGTTTGCCTGGATTTCAGAATAAACGACAGAATAAAAATGAACCCTTGCAGTGGGGCTACCTCCCCAAATTCAAGGTTAACTGTGCGGTTTTCTCTAGGGACCAAATAAAGAAGATATACTCAGCCGAGCCTCGATCCTGCGGCAGTGACCACTCGCCTTTCTCTACGCTCCGGCTGTGGAATGTCCCTCGGCGTCCTCACATCTAATGCACTGTATTAGATGTGATGACTCACAGGACATTAAATTGCCAGAGCCCAGGGGAGAAGAGGCTGCAGGGACTGGTCTAGCAGCTAGGTGGGACTGAGGATTAGGTAAATATATATCTCTCTTATTTTAGACCCAAGACAAAAACAAACAGTTAACCCTTGCAGTGCAGAGGGTAATTTTTATTCTGCCTGGAGTTGTTCTTTAACCGTAAGCACCCCTGCTGTGCCCTGCGTATCAACTGTCCTTTATATCTTCACACTTTACCTTACCCTTGAAATTAAACATTAACATGTAACCTACCCCCAACACTTTTGTGCAAAAACAACTCATCGCTCTGCCCCACTGTGCTTGGTTTTTAGCGTGGTTTTTAGGCTGGTGTAAATTAACTCTTAAGGTAAGAATTAAGAGAAAAAAAACGCTGGAATGCATTGTTACAATGCACGCCAGTGTACACATTATATGCACCATAACGTGCACCCGCTGGTGTAAATGAATCCTGTGTGAATTTGGGGCAGCAGTTGAAAGTGGAACGCAAAGTCACTTATGAAACTGAATGTTTCCTACGTATTTCCTGATGCATCTGTTACCCAAAAAGTAGTCCTATATAGGTGATAACCTCCTTGTGAGGGTCAATGAAGATGGGAGGTAATAGCTACATGCTGCAAAGCACCCTAATGGATTCTTTTACAGCACAATCAATCCAGCAGTTTTTAATAGTTATATGTAAAATGGTAACTCGCTTGCTTGCTTTATTTTTGGTGTTTCTTCAACACAAGTCTGACTTTGTTGATAAATCTAGGAGGCCTTTCTCCATATTTATCCCAATGATAATTTCATGGTTTGTTAAACATACATGCCCGGTACTCTTTGTGCACTTATCACCGAGAATTCATGGTGAATTCAAGAGAAGGGCCCAAATATTTCATGGTTTTGAGCTCCTACCTGACTTCTCACCACTTAATAAATACCTCACTAGGGACTTATCAGCACAGTTTATTAAACGTCATATTAAAGGAGGCCTAGAACTAATACACAACCTAAAGTGTTCTCATGCCTCCCTCTTCTGTCTAATTTAAAATAGCTAAATCAGCCATGTAATACATACCAGTCAGCAAGTCTAGACTAGTTCTGTGTCCTGTCCCGGTGTTATTTGCAGTCTTCAGTGCTGGGTGGGATGTGTATGCAGGTAGTTCCACTGATTAGTTGCCTTGGTCTGAGTAGTAAACTACCTGCTCACATCTCCCAACCTGTAATACAGTAAAGCTGCCGGTACCAAGGCCAGGACATGTATAGAACCACTGCCGGATGTTTTATTAAGTAGAGCAATTTCAGAAGGGATTAAGTTATATATTGGGTTTAGGTCTGCCTTAACCCTATCGCTGCCACCAACGTATGTCATAGGTTGCTGGCAGCGGGGTTTAAAGAGACTCCCAGCAGCGACTCTGTTTACATGTGTTAAACCGACTGCCGGGTTGGGCCGGTGAAGTGCAGCCCAGCCTAGACATCCGTTCGCCAATTTCCTCCCTGCTGAATGGGACCGGAAGCGACACTGATTGCATTACTTCCAGTCCCTCCGCTGTCATTGCTCGGCAGGAGAAGCCAGGCAATAAGCTATTGGAGCGCCATCAGTGCTCCAATAGCTTTTTTGGAGTGGAAAGGCGACACTAGATGTCTAATTGACCCCTAATGTCACCTTAAAGAGTACCTGTCACCACTAGTATGCTATCACATAGGGGGCTTGTAAGTCCCCTATGTGATAGGAGTTAAGTAAAGTTACAAAAAATAAGATTAAATAAGTAATTCTAGGGCCAATATGAACAGATACCTCTAAATTGATGACCTGTACAGGCTTTTAAAGCGTCGCCTATGAACAAATTTGAGTTACCATATTTTATCGCCGTTTAACGGACACTCAATTTTTAACCTGGGCATGTTGGGTATCTATTTAGACGTCGTCACCTCTTCTTTTATATTTTACAAAAAAATGGGTATTATATTTATAAACTCAACACAGTCTCCTCTTTTATAGTTAAAGGGAAGTTTGGAGATTATATTGTGTGTGTTGTGCAAAAAGTATTGTATTTTTTACTTTATAGTGTAACTATATAAATATGCCCCATAGTTTTGGGAGTCTTACGTAAATTTTCAAGTCAATAAAATGCATTTTAAATACATAAAAAATGGTTCATCAATAACAAGGTTAAAGGAGAACTATGGGGTTAGGGCCTTAGGGTAACGGGAGGACACAAACTAGCGTCCTCCCGTCACCCTATGCTCAGCATACCGCGGTATACTGAGACGCCGCAGCTGAAGCGGATCCCGACAATTGTATGTCTGGATCCGCCCAGCTGCGTGAGTGTGTACCCTCCCCCGTACGTTCCGCCAGTCAGCGCTGGAGAATCGGACGAGGGAATCCAGTCCCTCCCCTATCACGGCAGAGAGCTGTGACAGGATCGAGAAGTGATCGAAGGCCGATATTTGTTCGCTCACTTCCCGATCTACTGAGCCGACCTGTGACAGTCTCATTGTCACAGGTTGGCTAGAACTATGAGGTGAGTGAAAAGCACTCACCTCATAGTTCTCCTTTAAGATACAATTCTTTGAAAACTTGTGCAGTTCCTGGGTTTTCTCAGGATAAAACACTGAAATTGCATGTTTTTCCTGCATCTAGCAGCTGGTGTGATCTGGCATTATAGTGTGCTTGTATCATTGGCTTTCCACAAAAACCACCTAATTTCACCAGGGATGTCCAAATACCAGTTCAGGTACCAGTGCCGATACTTGGCATTTTCATGAGAAGTACCAGGGTTGCAGCTGGGGCCTGGCTCTGGCGCTCCACCACTGTCCTGAAATCATTAGTCTGTATTGCTTTAGAAAAACTGTCACATGACAATAAACAACAATGTATCAGTACTTGTATCTGTGAGTACTTGGACAAGTATCAGTATCAGTGGAAAATAGTATCTGTGCATTACTTATATATTTATAAAAAACAATATTGTATTAAAATGAGGATGTACAAATCCCCGGAGCTCCGTGCTCCTTACAAATGACCGCTGCCTCCTAACTTTTGAATTTTTCTCTAGTCTAGTCCTGGAGCTGGAAAAGTATCTGTACTTGTACCGAGTACGGTACTTGGTATCTGAACATCCCTAAATTTCACTTTTCACATTCTGGTCCATCAAGGAGGTAAACACCTGGGAGGTAGATGTTGTGATGTTATTTACAAGTGTGCTCTGGGAATAGAGGCCCCCTGCTATGGAACGACATGGAAGGGGCCCCAATAAATTTGAGTAATACTTTCTTGTTTCTTGTCTTCTCAACAAACTACTTTGAATGCAAAACAATTAGCTCTTTTAATGTACATCAAAACATTATTTGAAAATCACAAGTAAAACAAATTTGAATGTGAACAGAGATACATGACTAAGTAGTGAATATAAACATGTCAGCAGAGAATTCACACAAATATAAACAAAAAATGCAAACTAATTCTAAAAAGCAGAACGGCCAGATGAATGAATATATACAACATTTTATAATAGATCAGCTGGAAAAGAGCAATATCGTGTCCTACTTTTCTTTACCTTGTCTTGTTTTGATATCACAATCTTTGTCATTACATGAGTAAGTTGTTGCCATTTATACATTGTGGCACGTGAGTAGTTGTGAATGAAAAATAAAGTTCCTAGAAATCTACATGTAAGGGAAGCAAATGACAGCACCACTTCTCTGAATACATCATTATAGCCAATTCATTCCATAGCTCTGCTGAGTGTATGGCAGTTATGATACAACAGACTGAGGCTTTAAACCTGACATTCCCTAGGGATATTTATCCTGGCTTGACCAGTTCCTGTCTGACTGGTTATTATAATTCACTCTGGTGAGATGATGAATCCTTTTCTCTGAAACTTGACACTCTATCCACCAAGGTTCCATCTCCTTTGAGTTATTTCAGAGGTTAAAATAAATGAGGTGTCTGGTCAGTGTGTCATGGCTTTTGACCTTTGGCATCATTAATCAAATTATATCTTATTGGTTACAGTAGTGGCCAAGGCTATGTTTACCCTTCAGTAAAAGCATTTATTTTGAACAAAAGGACCACCATACTAATTTGTGCAAAATATAATCGCACTTTATTCTAAGTTCATCTTGAAGAATTGGCTTAGTTGTCACATGTTTCACTTATACCAATCATTGTTCACAACTGGTCAGATACTTTTTTAGTAAAATATATGTTTACAATATTCTTGTTCTAGATAACAATTGAGAATTGTGTTTAGTTTTTTTGATGGGGTTTAGTTAGAGCTGACGTTTTTCACTTGATCGTTTTTTTTTTAGCTTAACTCCAGCCTGAAAGAAAAAAAAATCTTATATAGACATTGGGTAGTAACTAATGTGAAGAAACAATTTAAAGACTGTTTGTTTTTTCATCATTTGGGTCACGTGATATGGTGTAGATGCACAGAGTTCTTGATTATGATGCCATGGTGGTTTTTCTGGAATACGTACTCCAGCAGGCTTTGCAGCTAAGAATTTATATTTCCTTTTTTCTATATGATTTTGGGGGAGCCGTGACCGATGGCATGTACCGCCAATGTAACTTTACATTCTCCTTGCATCAATCAGTGTATATAAGTTAAAATATACATGGGGGAATTTATCAAAATTGGAGCAGACAAAATCTGGAGCAGCTGTGCATGGCAACCAATCAGCATCCACCTTTCATTTTTAAAGCTTCACTGAACATACTAAAGAGAGAAGTTGATTGGTTGCCATAGGCAAATACTCCTGATTTTGTCTGCTCCAGTTTTTCATAAATCACCCCATAGTGCTTGGCTTCAAATCACCAAGCGCACTTGCTTTACACAAGTAAGCAATTCAACATTTCTTTGAAGCATCAAGGAACAATAGGGTACACCAGATGAGAGGAGGAAACAGGTCAGTTCTTGCATGATGTTTTTAGTTTTCAGAAAGACAACTATAGCTGCTTATCAGGTGAGCCACGTTTCCTCATTACATGGAACATATACATTTGATTGGTGGGTGTTATTTTTGCAGGTACTTTAAATGTCTTAATTTATATGATTTAGAAGTGCAATTCCATTTCTATATACTGTGTTAGTTTTCAGAATGACTTTCAGGGTTATTCACAAAAGGGGGAAGAGTTTGGAGAAGGCAGGAGAAGTGAACAATCTAGGCCAAAAAAGCTGACCCTTAACCCTTTTGTGAATAACCCTGTTAATGTTCTTTGCTATTATTTACCCAACAGCCTAATTCGGGGTCAAGTCCCTTGCTCATTGTTGGCTATGAAGACGGCTCTGTGGTCCTCTGGAATGTCCTAGAACAGAAAATAATGAGCAGAATTATGTGCCACAAGGAACCTGTTATGAGCCTTGACTTTGACTGCATGAATGCCAAGGGGGTTTCAGGATCCTCTGAGAAAATACTGAGTGTCTGGACTCTTGACGAGCAGCAGAACCTCAAGGTAAAAACTACCATCCCATCTGGTCTACCCATTCAGCCATACAATACTTGTCCTGCTGCTACAAGAATGTTTAGTTAGCAGCCCTTTGCCAATTCATCATTGCCTACTTTCAACATCATAGTTCTGATTGAGTGCCTTAAAATATGTAGTATGGCTGTTTTATTTGTTTATGTTTATTTTAACCCATGAAAGTTGTAAAGGTGCCTACACTTGTTTATGATTGTGTATATGACAAACCAAACTCTGTGGCCATTTTTGGTGACATTCAGACAACTTCTTTCAGACTAAAAAGGTAGAAATTAGGTTGTAAAATTTTAGATAACTTTCTGTGTGGATGTAGCACGTGTGGTATATATTTTTCCAGTTCAGTATTTTGCAGCATGCATATAAAAATTGATCAAATAAAGATATATTAAAATGATTATAAATATGTTCCTAATTTATATTGACAAAAAGTAAAATGTGCCAAGTTGAAATAACTATTTACAAATTGAATTGAAAATTAAAAATGTTGGCTTCACATATACTTTAATACTTGTAAATCTGACGGTATATATAATTACTTTATTATGTCGTTATCTATCATTTATAATGCTACGTTCTCCCCAATGGTATTGCTGTATTAGTAATCTATATACCGTATATACTCGAGTATAAGCCGTCCCGAATATAAGCCGAGGTACCTAATTTTAGCAAAAAAAACTGGGAAAAAGTATTGACCCGAATATAAGCCGAGGGTGGGAAATGAGGAAGCTACTGGTAGATAGATACCAATAAAATTACATTTTATGATGTGTTAAATTATTTATACATGTTATTATTTGTATTACTTTTTTTTCTTTTAGTAGTGTTTAGTGGTAGTATGATAGTATGTGTTGGCTTTTGAATACTTTTGGACAGTTTTGACATTTGATCATTTCCATGTGCTATCTAATGTATTTCCCTAAATGGTATTTAGTGAGCATTAATAAAATAAATAGATGTGCCTCCCACATAAATGATAGGGATAGTGAATGATTTCAGGTTTCCTTTCCCACTCATCCATTAATAATGCAAAGCAGATGTGTGGAATGTTACATTCCAGGTACCTGAGCTAATGACATCATGTGGAAATGAGCACAGTGGCTCACTCCTCTCATGTTCCAATTGGCATGCTTGTGTGTAGTCTCTTCGGCAACATAACCCTGGGCTTTAGTCCAACTGCAGTTCCATTATGAAAATCAATAAATACATTCTAATAAGCATTACTTGGAGTAAAGTATAATAATGATAAAACAATGCATCCGTAGGCCTGTAATATTCAGTACATAGCCTGGCTATAGTACATCTTCCTTTTTCCAGTAGTTTTCAGGAGCCCTTCCAGCACTGGTGCCGGTCTCTGATCCAGCGCTGACTCCTGTTCCACGGAGTCTGTGCGGGTGAACGCTGCCTGCATTGACTTACCCTGTGTCTCTTCTCCTGGCCGAAGATCTCTACTGCTCAAGCGCCCGCCCCATGATCCTTTGAGGCTGCCTGAGAATCTTTAGATCTTCGGACGGGAGTGTGCAGCAGAGGCACAGGTAAGTTTTAACCGTTTTATTAACTTTTTTTTAAAATGTTTTTGCATAAATCTATTACTCGCTAGCAGTAGATATGCAAAAAAAATCAACGAAGGTTTAATTGTCCTTTAAGTGTATAATGGTATACTTTCTGTTGAAGACAATGTCACAAAGCTATGCTATAGCCCAGGGGCGCCCACTATTGTTCATCTGGAGATCTACTTTTCAAATGACGAGCTCATTGAGATCTAGCAACGAAAAAACACCTGCATTCAGGGGCGGGAGGGGGCGTGGGCTGCGCAGGCAGGCCCCTCGCCCACAGTGACCTAATAACCTAGTAAAGAAAAAATAGAAAAATAAGGAAGTGAATTGTTTAGGTTCCATTATAGCTAATATCTCTGTATTTGGAATCTTTGCAGCAGCACTTTCCAAGAGAAAGTAACATTTTTTCACAGTGATAGTGCACCTTTCTAAACATTTATTGATTAACCTGTAATTTTGAAAGCTCCTTCAGTTTGACTATTGCTATGTAACATTATGTTCAGCTCTTTGATCCTTGTATTGTTTTTTTTCTGATTTTGAGATCTGTAAAGCCCAGGGAATTGTCAATCCAGGCATTGCTGATGTTGCAATCAGACAAGACAAGAAGATACTGGCAGCTGCAGGCTGGGACTGCCGCGTTCGAATTTTCGGGTGGAAGAAGATGAAGCCATTAGCTGTTCTCCAGTACCATTCAGCAAGTGTGCACTGTGTGGCCTTTTCAGATCATATTATACCTGAAGAACGATTGCTGGCAGCTGGATCAAAAGATCATCGCATTAGCATATGGTCAATATATTCACAAACGTAGACAATACGTTTTGTTCACTGCACCAGTATATTTTGGCAAATATCATGTAAAGGTTACAGCAAATAGCTCAACAGTGTTAAGTACTGTATTTGTAAATAAATATGGGTGTTAGAAGTGCCTAATACAGCACTTCCTGTCCAAAAGAGTGTAGCCCTGTTGGAAAACATATTTTTCATACTGTTTATCTGACCTGCTGCCTTCGTACTATAAAATATTATGCAGCAACATATCAGAAAACATGTTTTTTTTAATTGTTAATTAAGGAACACAGGATCAGTAGAATTCTGAGACAACTGGGTTGTACTGCTATCTACAGGAGGACTTGGACCCTAGCAAAGAAAAAAAATCAATTGACCGGCCAAGTATACTCCCTCTCACTCCCATGATGTTTTAGTTTTTTGGTAGTGTCCTCTGAGAATAGGACTCTTTTTCTACTCAGAGAAAAGTTAAACCATTTTTTCTAGACATTTTTTACTTTTGACAGGAATATTTTTCTTTAATCAAGATTCTTTTTTCCTTGCAAGGTGAGCTCCCAGTGCAGTTGTATCAACTAGTCCTTGGCACTGCCTTGGAGGCCGTACCCAGATCATTCCATGATGAACATGTGGGTCCTGCCTGTAATTTGATCCTCTGACACTAGGTTTTGCTAATGGTGCTTCCCAGACACCTAGGGTACTAATTTGTCAGCAACAAAGTTATTTACAGGGCCAGGGCCATGACATAGCCACTGGGATGATCCTGATCCCTGAAGACTTCCTTGGGACTATGTCCATGAAGTTTGTGGCACTCTCCTGTACTTCAGTGCCATCCTTGTTTGGCACAGAGCACTTTGCAGGACTACAACTGTGATAATTAGGGCTTTGCCGATGCTGACAGCCTGGGTCATTGTCCCTTACTTGAGTCCACATGGTCCTCTAAGTATTTCCCATCTCCCTCAAGTGTTGCCCCCCCCCACCTGAATTATACAGGGAGGAAATTTCTACAGCAATGTTATATTTTATGAACAAAATCAAGACCATAGACCTACCACTGCCTGTCAAACTGCTAGGCTTAAGGATACCCTACCATTTCTTACTGACACAATGCGCACATGTTTAAAACTGGAGCAACCTGTGTCTGAAAACACTAGGTTATTAGTTTAGGCTCCCTAGAGGTCCTAAGACTGTCAAAAGTCAATTCCTTACTAACACTTATCTTTATACAGGCTAGGAAACTCCTCACAAATTGTTTTGTCAATATTTTGCTAAGCAATATCCCATGGAGGAGGCATTTACCAAGATGTGGGCAGTTTCTGTCATGGAGCCATCCAATTCTTGCTTTAACAGAGAATTATGGCCAAACTTTTTGTTGACATAGTTCTCTTTAGGGTCACAGGAGGACATATACTAATGTCCTCCTGTGACCCAAAACTCAGCATGTAGCGAGCTTTTGCAACCTGCCATGTCTGCCAGACCTTGGCTGTTTTGACAAAATAGATGTCCACGGAACTTGACACCATCCTTACTGATCTCTCAGTTTTGGAGTGTTTAGAACTTATGCCTGCTGCTTTGTACAAGTGTGTTGATTGATTATTGGATATTGTACACCTCATATTCAGCATACTCCTGTCTATTAATATGTGGAGAATTATTTAAATGTTGGTCAGAACCACAGTGCTTGCTTTTTGATGGTGTCTTTGGTGCCTCTGTGGACAGCTTTATCAAAGATGTCACTAGGGGAAAGTCCCAGCAAAACAAAACCTAAGCCTTAGTCTAGAAAACCTCCTGCTTCTGAAATTAAAAAAGAGTTGATTCTCCCAGGCCCTTAAGTGCAACTCGAAAACCAGGGACCCAGTTTCATCACAGATATTGGACTCCCAAATCTTGCAAACCTGCAGACAAGTCCTTCTCCCAGTGAGGAGATGGAGGCATCTGTTAACCTTTGCAATCAAGTGGACCAAAAACATCTTGAATGCATAGGTAAAATATGTGGTATCCAGGGGATACAATCTCAAGCTTCAATTTCTGCCTCAATCCGGATTCAGGTTGTAAAATCTGCCAAACTATGCTCAAAGTCTAACCACCGGTGGTCTAACTGACCACCATGCTGCTTTGGCAGAACCACTACCTTTTTCCAAAAGGTGAACCGTTTCAAGGTTTCCACTCAAACCTGTTCACTATACCCAAAGTTAAAAGAAGAATTCACCCCTTCCCGGATCTGAAAGTCCTCAATGTCTTCATTCGAGTGCAGAAGCGTAACATGGAGTCCACCACGTCAGTTATAGACTCCCTCCATCTGGATGACTTTCTGGGCCTCTGTGGACGTCATCAAGCATGCATACTTTCATTTCCCTATCTTTCCAGCGCAACAATGTTCCCTGCACCTTGCTGTGGGCACACAGCACCCCCTGTTTGTAGCTCTCCCAATTAGTCTGTCCTCCCCACCCTAAGTTTTCACCAAGGTTGTAGCCCCTGTGCTAGCCTTACCATGCTCACAGGTCATTCCCATAATGGGATAACTAGACAACCTCTCAGACTCTACAAAATGTTCGGTTATATCCTGAACCTTAACAGTTGGTGCTGGAACCAACTAGAGTACATGGGTCTTGGACTGGATATTGCTTAGTCCAGAGCTTTGCTTCCAGAAGAGAAGCTCCAACCTCTCCATTCTCAAGTTCAGACTCTACAGTCCAGAAGCTGACCAGATCTCTGCTTTTGCATGAAAATTATAGGTTTGATGGCAGCCTCATTTGAGGCAGGCCCATTTGCTTAGTTCCACTCGCTGCAAGTCAACTTTCTGTCTGTGGGAGAAGAAGGTGCTATCTGTGGTCAATCGCATGCCCCTGATAATCAAGCCTGACCACCTAAAGATGAGTCCTAGACACCCTATCCTAAGCGACTTGGTTGCTGGAGGTAGCCTATCTCACTGTCAACATACTGGAACTGCAAGTGATTCGATTGTCCCATCTATATTGGGGCACTCAACTGCAAGGCCATTTGATCAGGATTTAGTGAGGCAATGCTATGCCAGGGCATACCTCAATCATGAGGGAAGAACCACATGCCTTGCGGCGCTAAGAGAAGCGGATAGATTATGTACTGGGCAGAACTTAACATTCCAGCTTCCTCTGCCATCCACATCTCAGCCATGGACATTTGGCAGGCAGATTTTCTCAGCTGACAATGCCTGGACCAAAGGGAATGGTGTCTTTGCCCAGCATTTTTTTTAAACATCTGTCGCAGGTTGGGGATATCAGATGTAGGTTGTTTGGCTTTCAGATTCAACCACAAACTGTGCAGCTCTGACTCCAGGTACCGACTGTGGCAGTAGATGCTCTGTTGGCTCCATGGGATAAGTTCATCCTGATCTATAGCTTTCCTCCACTGAAGCTCTTTCTTGTCTGCTCTGCAGGACTGAGATGCAAACCATCACCTGTTCTCACATTCTGTACTTTGTGCCAGGGGGATATTTACCTCTCTGCTTTTGCAAGCGTGGGGTCCTCCAGGCAGCTCTTTGAGCGGCAGGCAGCCCCTAGTTTTTGGGCTGTTGTTTTGTGGACTTGTTAGAGTTTTTTTGTTTGCTGTGTTACCCACCCCTCGGTTGAACTGCTTTTAGATATCCCAATTGCCTCAGAATTCTACTGATCCTGTGTCAAAAAACAGGATTTTTGAAATCTCCGTAAATCCCATGTCTTCAAGTTCATTCAGGGACACAGCTCCCATCTGGTCTGTGTTTAAGATCTCCTAATACTGCTTTTCTAAAAACTGAAGCATCATGGGAGTTGGAGGGTTTATACCTGGCTGGCTAATGGCTTTTTGTTTGCCAATGTCTAATTCCTCCTGTAGGCAGCACTATGACTCCAAGTTCTATTAATCCTGTGTCCCTAATGATCTTCAAGAAACGGGTTTTAAAAGAGTACAAAATCCAGTTTTTTGTGCAGCAAACCTTGTCCCTTCCTATGTAACTCAAGATGCATTAGCAAAAAACCTGTGACTGCATTTTGATAGCCTGTAGTTTTTTTTCTTTATTACAACCATACCTGCTGATACATGACTGAACTCTGCGTGCATATATGCTTAACATATAAGGTATGCACAATAGGAGTTTGCTGCTACACTCTTGCTGTCCAATTTTGGGAACGTCATTAAAGGAGTATTACCCATAAGGCCATTAATAAATCAACATATTTGTAAATGTGTCATTCTTCTGTATATCTTTCTGGCTTCTATGAAGCCCTTCATTTATATGTCTTCATATTCTGAGGCATTGACAGGTAAACTGTCCATTTGACAAATACTGACTGAATATCTTTGTCTAAGAACAGTGTTACAGCAATATATGTACAATTTAAAATTGTACATGTAGCTTCTGTTTTTGACCATTTTTATGCCTGTATATGTGGGATTTGTTAAGCATTTTGAAGGTGTTCAGCTTCAGGTATTTTTTTCTATATAGCCCAAAGGAAAGCAGTATCACCTGTGATACCATTCAAAAACGCCTGCAAAATGCTGAAAAGCACCTCTAATGCGTTTTAATGTGTTTCCATTGAAGTCTATGGGGTAAAATATACACCTGCCTGAAAAGATGTTCATGTACTTTTCCAACCTACAGGCATTTTGCTACAAGTTCAGGTTCGATCAGAGGCCATGGAAACCAATGGGATTTCTTGTGTTGAGCGTTTTGCAGCTTCAAGCTACAAAATGCAGAGGTGTGAACGGGGCCCAAGTGCTGACTTGGGTTGCTTTTCTCTCTGGCATTTAGGTTGTGGGATCATTCCAAACTGATTAGAAAACACATATGCATATATGTGAGTACTTCTTTTATTCCCAAGTATAAACCTATTGTTAGGTCCAGCCAAGAAAAGATTATACATACAGGAATAGAGCATCTTCACACTAACAGGAATTCTCAGCACTGCAACATTGTCTAAAAGTGTGTATGAATTAATGTTTTTCATATTACTCCACTTACTACAAAGTTTCCTTTCTGGAATGTAAATAATCAGTAAAACAATACAGCCATTGTGGTCTGTTCTATGTATGTATCTAGATACAATACTTTCCTATTTTATTACAGAAGATAACATCTAATGGTCTTTTGGTATTTGCAAAAATCTAACAAATGTTCTTTTAAATGTATCCACCAATATATGTCCCCAATCAAAATACAAGTATTATAAATGAAATAAAACATTTATACAGAAGCAAACCTTTTGTGTAGCTCGCTGAGTCAGATGAATGAAATTTGATATTGTTGTGAACTAGGGATATCCCGATGCCACTTTTTCAGGCCCAAGTACAAGTACTTCCCCTCATGTACTTGCCGATACCAATTACCGATACTTTTTCTTAAAGGGGCAGGTGATTTTAAATGATCCGTAGTACAACTACATGTTATGTATGGATGTTATGTACTATGGATCATGTTAGCAGCGGAGAATTGTAACTCTTGCTGGAGTGTAGTGGAGGTGTGTGCTGTATATATGTACTACATATACATTACACACGTCCAGTACACTATAGCAATAAATTTCTATCTTACATCCACCATTGATACCAAACAGAAAAAATATTTAGACATTACACTTCCTCATTACTATATATGCAGTAGGGGATAATATGATATGTTTAAACAATATATGAGGTAAGCTAGTACTTGACATATACGATTAATTTGCCAAGTGTGCTATTCATCATGGAAATGTGTGGCACCTGAGTATGAAGCCATCAATTAAAAGAAAAAAAAATACACTTAATTTTTTTGCTTGTACTACTGTTAGGACTTTGATTTAATATTGTTGTTTACTTTTTATTTTTTTAACAAAATATTCCATTAGGATAGAAACCTAAATTCCACAAAAACATTTACAAATATGATGCTTGTGGTTCCTTGATACATTTTTACTGTTCACAATAGGGATGTCCTGATACCGATGCTAGCATAGGTATCGGGCCTGATACAGGACATTTTGACAAGTACTTTTGTCAAGCACTAGCTTACCTCATATATTGTTTAAACATATCATATTATCCCCTACTGCATATATAGTAATGAGGAAGTGTAATGTCTAAATATTTTTTCTGTTTGGTATAAATGGTGGATGTAAGAAGAAATGTGTTATGAGCAAGCCATAATTTTTTAGTACTACTGATATAATGTTTGAGTTTATAAAGTCATTTATCTGTTTCAGAATATCAACATTCTGATTAAGAAATTCTGCTAAAGGTAATGTGACAACCAGAATTTTGCTAGTAGTACCACGTTTTCATATTTGAAACATTCTCTTCGACATCTGAGACTGTTCACCAAGTTTCCCATAGACAGCTTCTTTGTTTATTATAGGAATGTGGATGGCTACCATAAATCTGTATTGGAAATTAAGAGGTTTTCTTGAAGCTTTAAAATATGACCCAGAAGACTATCCAAAAGCTTATTCTGATACACCTGCTGAGAGGAGCCATCATCTGGGAATTATGCAACAGACACTTCTCATTTTACCAACATTTTGCCAGCATCATCCTTCTGTGTCTTTTCTTGTGTTGGTAGCTTCTGAACATTTATGAGATGCTGCAAATGATATTTATGGAGGGGTCTTATGTTATCTATGGGAAAGGAACACCATACATCTCAAAAACATTTTTTTTTTTAAACCTGACCCTGCTTTTAATATCTTTGCCTACATAAACTTTATTGGTCATTATAATAGACTACTGAAGTGTTCAGGCAAATGTTAAAGCTGGCAAAAAATGCTTAGGTTGCTCCAGCTGGGGCACAAAATGACTGAAATCAAAAGACACCTACCTTGAGTGGTTTTACTTGTAACATGCATTTTCCACGTTTATCTGCAGCAGTCCCTGCAACATCAGCGTTTTGGGATATGTTTTCCATTTCAGAAACTGGGTGTACCTACACCCTTTTTTTTCCTTACAGACACATGAATACATATAACTTCCACTTAACTGAAATAGTTAAAGTATGGACACCCAGAGTTTCAGTTTTATTTATATAGCATTTACACCAAGACCAGAGGGATGTATCAAAAGTATTGGTGCATCCACACACAGGCTGATTTACTAAAGAAGGGGAGAGGCTTCACTCAATTGTATCATCTCTCAGCCATCATCTCTGTCCATGAATAGATGCTGTCACAGGGCGATGCCCGGACAAAAATGATGCTGTCCTCCCTTAGCTCTGGTTCACACTGTTTTTGTGTGTTTATACCAGCGTTAGCAGCATGCGGTTATATGCGCGTTGTGCACATCTGTATGCGCGTTTTTAATGCGCGTCCATGCAGAAATGCGGGTTGATTGGCAGCTTATAAACCATTGTGGGTAATAGAAGAACGCGCATATAAATGCGCAAGAACGCTCACGAAAATGTACAACATGCTTCTGTTACGCGTTTTTGGGCATTTCCAATAAAGTCTTTGGGGAGGAAAAGCGCTGTTAACTGCCCAACGAAGCTCCTGTATCTTTTCATGCGTCTGGCATTTTTCTGCTCAGGTGTGAACCAGGGCCATTGAAAATCATGGGATTTCTTGTGATGGGCAGTTAAAAGCGCTTTTCGTACTGCTCAAAAACGCCTGGGTGTGAACCAGGGCTGAGAGTAAAGCAAATGAAGGCATTGTCAGGAGGAGTACTATTATCTCTAAGATGTAATAAATACATGAAAGTGTTACATTTACACATTACCTGTCTTGCATGAAATATTTGATGCTAGGTCTGAATTCTTTATAGCCCACTGCAGCCAAATATCACACAGCTCCTCACATTGCTTCCTGAAGCCCATACTGTGAAATATCCCCATTTTAATTGTCATGTAACCAATCGGATTCAAGCTTCCGATGTAGCCTTGAGTGTTATTAGTGACACAAAATATTATTTGTACTGACACAATATTTATCAGCTTTTGTGTATGTGAGAGACTGCATAGGCCCTGTAGAGGAGATGTTTGGGAATCCCTTTCCTATACACTGGGTGGCCACATTTTTTAGGTTGACCACCTGACGTTTGTAGGCAAATTAGCTATAATTAGCTATAATTTGGCGCTGAAGTTGCTAGAGGGCCAGACCATTATAAATAGGGAAGCAGGTTGTTTACCACGACAGTAGAAGTGATTTTTTCCTGAAGATATGGGTAAACAACTCTATTTAACAGCCTTTGAACTCGGGATAATTGTTGGCGCTCGGAGCCATGGAGCGAGTATCAGCAAAACAGCAGAATTCCTTAAATGTTCAAGAGCAGCTGTTGTTAAAGTGTTTAAAGACTGGACTGTCAGCCGAAAATCTGGGTCTGAACGTGCGAATTGTCGCCGTCAGTGACTGTGGAGATGGTAGTGTTAGGTGGATTATAGAAATCACTTCAGAATTTTTTCCATCTGTAATCTGTACAATTTAATTAAAAATACAAACTGAAATTGTAAAATAATGTGACTGCATAAGTGTACATAATTAGGGATGTGGCTGTGTTCAGAATTGACCAATTACATTCAAACTGATGTTAAATATTAGTCAGTACACACCTGCTGTCAACACAGTGAAGATGGTCATCAACAAGTGTAAAAAATATGGCACAACAGTGACATTACTAAGACGTTACCTGGACATTTCTCCAAAGTTGATGAAAAAAAACTGGTGCGGGAGGAAGCCAAGAAGCCTACACCAACATTAGAGTAGCTGCAGGAATTTCTGGCATGTACTGGTTGTGTACTACATGTGACAACAATCTCCCTTATTCTTCATATGGCTGCACTGTGGGGTAGGGTGGCAAGACGAAAGCCTTTTCTTACTAAGGAAAATATCCAAGCCTGGCTACATTTTGCAAAAACCTACATCAAGTCTGACAAAAGCCTGTGTGAAAATGCGTTATGGACGGTTGAGACCAAGATTGAACTTTTTGGCCATAATTCCAAAAAGTATGTTTGGTGCAAAAACAATACTGTGCATCACCAAAAGAACACCATACCCACAGTGAAACGTGGTAGCAGCATTATGCTTTAGGGCTGTTTTATACAGCTGGAGCTGGGGCTTTAGCCAAGGTGGAAGGACTTATGAACAGTTCCAAACGTCAGTCAATTTTGGCACAAAACCGGAAGATCAATTTATCTTTTCAGCACGACAATGACCCAAAGCATACTTCCAATTCAACAAAAGAATGGCTTTACCAGCAGAAGATCAAGTTTTGCAGTGGCCCAGCCAGAGCCCGAAACTGAATCTTATTGAAAATCTGCAGGGTGACCTGAAGAGGACTGTGCACAGGAGATGCCCTTTCCATAGGACGGAATTGGAGCGCTTTTGCAAGAAGTGTGGACAAAAATTCCCAAGAGAAGATGTGCACAATGATAGACTCCTACCCCAAAAGACTGAATGCTGTCATAAAATCAAAAGGTGCTTCAACAAAGTATTCGTTTAAGGGTGTGCATATTTATGCAACCATGTTATTATAAGTTCTTTAGTTTTATTTTTCCCCATTTAAAGATTTCAGTTTGTTTTTAATTGAATTGTCCAGATAGAGGTGGAAAAAAATCTGAATTGATTTATCTTGGTCTGATTTTTACATCTCAAAAACCTGGCATTTTTAAAGGGGTGTGTAGATTTTGATTATTTTTTTTTCCTTTGACCACATTTTTTTTTTTTCCTTTGACCACATTTATTTTTTACAAATATCAGTTCTTAAGAGGAGCTGGAAGCTGCAACTGCGGCTCTCTTGGGTTTAAGTGTTGTACCTTCACTGAATCCATTCCTGAACCTGCGGTACACAACCTTCAGATGTCTCATGCGGCCGGTGCCGGTGGTGTTGCGTCTCTTGGCCTTAGCACTCCAGTTGTACTTTCTCTTGCGCTTAGCTGGGTAGCCGCACTTGCCGCAGGTTGACTTCTGTAAATGGAAGGCTTTAGACCCACAGCGACGGCACAGAGTGTGCGTCTTATTGTGGCGCTTTACGAAAGACGATGTTCCCTTCGTGATCTTTCCCAGCGCCCGATAGGATAGAGGTGTGTAGATTTTTTTTATATCAACTGTAGATGAACTTCACTAACAAATTAAATCTGAACTCCAAATAACACTTTTTAAGCAGTTACAGCAAACGTTTTTTTTTTCCCTTTATGAATAAAGATTTTACATAAGTGAATAAAAGCTGACAATGTGTTAATTTGTTTGTCTCAACCATCTATCAGCCACTTCTGCTGTCGTAGGAAGTTGAAAAATAACAGATTTACTGGTTGGATCAGCAGGTAAATATAAAAAATCCTAAAAAAAAAAGAAAACAACTGCAGCCACCACATACAGAATTGATAAGTTGCGCTATATTAAAGTTCTGCTTTTACGTTAAGATACGCATTCATGTTCCTCTTACTGAAATTGCAGAAGCATGTCGATCAAATATTAAAGAAGAACTCTGGACAAAACTTGTATTAACCATTGCAGAGGGGGTACCCCCTGCAATGCAAGGGTTAACTGCTCATTTTTGTCTAGGTGCTAATACTCACCCAAACCACAGAGCCGGCTTGCTCTTAGACCAGTCCTTCCAGCCTCTCTACCCCTCCACTGCAGGCGTTTAAGATCCCGTAAATTATCATGTTCTATACACTGTGGGGACGCTGAGACATCAACATTTAAATGCTGCAGCATAGGAGCAGACAGGCTTCAGATACCACAGAAGCAGGGAGCCAGCTCAAAAACGAGCATTTAACCCCTGCAGTGTGGGGGTAGCCTTGTGGGGCTACCCCTACTCTGCAGGGGCTAATAAGAGCTTTGCCAGCAGTTCTTCAAGTCATTTTTTTTTTCTATGGCTCATCCCATCCTTACCTGGGCTATTTTCAGAACAATTCACACTGTCCTTGTTCTGTTCACAAACATGGCCATCGTCCATGCTTTTCATGGTATGCAGACTTGGCAGCACACTAAATGGAATTGTTGAATTGTGCTATCTGTAGGGTGCATCTGTTATAAAGTGTCTTTCCTCAACTAGCACCATAAAGACCTTTCTATGCTGAGTTAATAAAATAGTGCTGAGGACCCACAGTCTGTTATTACAGTTTTGCTCGATAAACTTGTAAAGGCAATTGGTTAGACACCCTGTCTGTTGCTATGCTGAATAATAATACTCTGGAAAAATGCTCTATATGTTGTCATAATCATGCCAACAACAAAAAGGTCAAACAATTAGTCAATGCAAAAACCATCAAAACCATGTCTTGAAATCACTTTTATTTTGTATTTCAGTTTCAACAACAATAATAAAATGAATGTATTGCACAATATTGGCAAGAAGGCCTGTATTAAGAGGTAAGCCTCTTCAGAAGAAGGTCAATAATGGCAGCTACCATGGTTCACTCAGCAAAGGTTTACTTTAACCAGTTGACATCCGCGGTGTTAAACCCCCTTCCCATCCAGGGCATTTTTCAGTATTCCGCGCTGCGGTACTTTGAAAAGTTAAATCCAGGTGGTGCTATTGCAAGCAGCGTACCGTGTTATATACAGGTGAAACTCGAAAAATTTGAATATCGTGCAAAAGTTCATTTATTTCACTAATGCAACTTAGCCGTCTACCAGGAGATTTTGGAGCACTTCATGCTTTCTTCCGCAGACGAGCTCTATGGGGATGCTGACTTCATTTTCCAGCAGGACTTGTCACCTGCCCACACTGCCAAAAAATTTCTAAAAATTGTGGATCTGGGTTTTCGTGAGCTGTAAGCCATAATCATCACAATTATGACAAATCACGGCTTGAACTATCTTGCTTTGCATTTAATGAGTCTATCTCATATATTAGTTTCACCTTTTAAGTTGCATTAGTGAAATAAATGAACTTTTGCACGATATTCTAATTTTTCGAGTTTCACCTGTATGTAGAGTGGTACTAGACTTTACTGTGCACCATTGCATTGGGGATGAACTGCATTTTCCATTAGCTACAGCAGACTCCCCTCTGCATTATCACTTCCTCTTTAGCTCTATTACTGGATTTCAAAAATGCAAATATAACGAACATTTATCAATTCTACACTACAAGGCAATGCTAAACAGGAGCAGTAAGGCTAATTCTAAGACTGATTTACTGCAAGTTTACAGCTTGATTCATAAATTCTTACCTTGGCTCCTCTGAAGTAGTACTGAAACACCATTAAAACTGGCCCTGACCATGTCTTAAAGGAGAAGTGCGGGCAGTGTAAAATATACTCTCCCCGCAGCTTAGAGGCAGCATGGGACACTGCCATTGTCTATAACGAAGGCTGAATGTAACTGATGAGTATGGTGTAACCGCTGATCGCTCACAGTGTTCTACCTGCAGAGAACAGTGACTGTCAGGTAGGGATACATAAGGGTATTTCCATAGAACATGTGATTCACCTCCCTACTTCCCACAATGCCTGAGTGGCTGAGCAATGCCACATGCATAACTTTAAACCAGTCATGAAGTTTTAAGAATATTTGGGGGGCTGCAGTGGTGAATTAGGGGTGGTGGGAAATTGTGGGAAACATAATTATGGACTTCTCATTCAGGTGGTAGCCAATGAACCTGGTACTTTGTCTGGTGTAGGTAAAGTAATGTTGTTATGACTTTATCAAATATTGGTAACATCGCTTTGGTTCTATCGTGCACCTGAACACTTTTTAGGCGCTTTATTAAATTTGGTTCTGTTTTTTTTAGTATTGTGAGTGACAGAGGGAACAACCTGGAATGGCCATGTCATAGCCCTATTGCTATTGTGTAGTGGTAGCAGGGCAATTATTAGGAAAGTAAATTTTCACTTAATCAAGTGAAATTTTGAACTATAATATGAAGAGGAATTTAATTATATATGTCTCTTTAATGGCCTAAAGTAGAACTGAAGCCAAAACCTTCTTTTTTTTTTTAGTTTTGGATAAAGTAAGGGATCCCATTTTAGTGGATTTCTCTTCCTGTGCCATAGTTACAACAGGAAGTGAGAAGAAATCCCTTCAAAGAGAAGATAAATTCCTGGTGGTTGGAAGATTTCCCATCTATTTCTGTTCTAATGACACCCCAAAATTTGGGATTTACTTTCACTGATAACGGTCACCAGGACAAATAGAGTGGGTGAATCTCACTAACACAGACATCAAATAAATTCTGACAGGTATTCTAATCCCTCTCAACTCCATCCAATTTTGTTTCTTAAGGTTTGGCTTCAGTTGCAATTGCACTGCTGGTGTATAGTGCAAATATAGCCTGATATTATAGAGCTATTTATTCCAAACTACATAAGGCTGTTTCAGGCTTTTTGGCCATCATCAGTGCAGTGTATGGAAACCTTGATTTCTATGCTTTTTTTTGACATGTGAATACTATTTGACATACGAATTCAGAAATCAAGAGATCTCGCTGCACTCCTTACCGAACAGAAAAGACCCGTATGGTCGGGTGGGTGATTGTAGTGACCACGGATAGAATCAGATTGTAGTGACCGTGATAGAATCAGAAAGAGAAATAACGTCACCAGCACTCCAAAGTATAATAAAGCAATAGTCCATTTATTGGCGCATTTGAATGGCAATGTGTCAATAAGTGGACTATTGCTTTATTATACTTTGGAGTGCTGGTGACGTTATTTCTCTTACTATTTGACATATTCACGTAACATGTGAATACCTTCTGTTCTAGGAAGGATTTATTGTGCTACACAGTTATGAGTTAAGGTCATTCTGATTGTTTTAGTCCCTTCTCTGCAAAACCTGATCCGAGGATTTTGTGGAAAATGGATTACAATTGTTGTTGGTGTTGTGGTCTCCAAGAATGGAATATTTTATAGTCTGATTTTTTTTTAGTCCCTTCTCTGCCTTTTGTTGGCCACTGCGAAATAATCATCACCTCAATATCTGTGATATATAAAATGACCCATAGAGGGTGTCTTCCCATCATCCACTAACTTGCGGGTAATTAATGTTTTCTATTCTCTATAAACACCATAACAAAAAAATATGTATGTGTCTTTGTGTGTTTTTAAATAGAAAAAGACTATCGGAATGATTTTCGGAATAAAATATGATCACTTTATAAAGTTAATGTTAATTTGCTCTGTAAATTTTCACTTAGCCTATTTAATTTCTTAGTGGACATACACCGTGCTAAGTGAATGGCCTCTACTCCTTTAGTGAATCAACCTCTAAGCGAGCCCGTTTGCAGCTCTGAAAAGCATTTAATGGCCTAATGCTGTTTAAAAAACATCACGTGAATTTATTTTGTCTACGTGATACATTTAACAGTTTGTATGATGTTTACATTCTGTAAATTGGTTTCTTTTGGATCATATTCAAATGAATGGCTGAATGCAAAGCATTGCTAGCAAAGCTTACCGTCTTGAAAGTCAGGTTTGGCCGATAAATGTATTCTTATTTCCTGAGTCTCTTATCTTTTAGCTCAGTTCACTTCAACTAGTTCACTTCTGTAAGTACTGTAGCATGGCCTAGACTTCGGTTTCTCCAGGGCGATAGGTGTTCCAACTTGTTCTATAAGGAAATACAAATCCCAATACACGTTCCATATGTTATGCCCCAGAATGGCACTGCTGGGAGATAACTTATGTAAAATGTATTTGATATATTCAGTGACACTGTCTAAAGAAGACGTTTGATTGACAATGACTAGGGGATATTTTTGTCACGCTGCTTTATAAAGAACATTGAACAATTGATGTCAGTGCCAATAACAACTATGAACTCATAACCTAATGCTCTATAACTGTCACATGCATGCACCCACATACCATTATGTCACTGGCTTGTTGGAGGAAACTGAAGCAAACCCGTGCAGGTATGGGGATAACACATAGACCCCCACATGAGTGCCTTTGGGGGGTATTAAGCCCAGGACTCTGGAGCTGCAAGGAGTGAGTGCAAGTGCAAGCACTCTGCTGCTCTTGGAGACCTATATAAAGTATGGAATCTACTCTGTATGTGGCATATGATGTACATAAACATGATGCACCAGATTAGGGAGTAATCTGGCGCTGACATCACTGATTTTTTTTTAACTTTAGATTGTAATTGAATGCCCTGTAATCCCTGTACCCCATAAGTGTAATTATCTTGCAAAATATTCCATACATTAAAGGAGAACTATGAGGTGAGTGATTTCCACTCATCCTCATAGTTAGAGCCGAGCTGTGACAAAGAAGCTGTCACAGGTCAGCTCTATCGATCGGGAAGTGAGCAGAAACATGCAGCCAATCCACTCACTTCCCGATCGTCTCCCTGCAGTGAGCGGTGACTGTCAGTCACCGCTCCCCGCAGGGACTCCCCTCTCCGATCCTCCAGCGCTGACTAGAGGGATGAATGGGGGAAGGGGTGGGCACAGCTGGCTCTGCCTCTAGATAGGCAGAGACAGCTGTCACTGACGCAGCTGGGTGGATCTCGACAGTATTGTCGGGATCCGTCCCTGCTGCAGGGCTCTAAGTATATCGCGGGGAATAGCCCGCTATATACTGAGCTTTGAGTCATGGGAGGAGCTTTGAGTCATGGGAGGACGTCAGTGTATGTCCTCCTGTGACTCTAAAGAGAACTATGGGGAAAAACACTTGCCCCATAGTTCTCTTTTAATAAAGAAGGACAAGTCTTTCTTTACTTATCTAATTAGGAAAAAAAATTCACATGCAAATGAAAGCAGATATTTAAATAACTTTACTTGGTTTGATCATAAGATAATATGGGCTTCCACCTTACTTAAAAGAAATATGACATAAAATAGTTACTAGTAGACTTTTGGTCTTTATAGACCTCTGAATCCTATGCTGTACTGTGTGTGGCCACCTGTCCTCCATGAGATTACTGAAGCTGGGCATAGTCACAGTATGGTTCTCAATGCCATCCACTGATCTTAAGAGCATTGTTTATGCCAGAATTCTTCGGGTTTTTTTATAATAAGAGTTTCTTAGTTTTTTCAAATAAACAACAGACAAACAATAAAAAGGCACAAAACTCAAGTGCCAAAAGGAAAGAGTCACAAATGGAAAAAATACAATAAAATTAAATCAGCCACTGAGCCCATGGGACCTAAAGTTATCTCTTATTAGACCTCTTATTAGATAGCACAATTGTAATAGTCTTTCATAGCAATAAGGGAGCATAACAAGGGGTACACACCTACACAAAAGGATAGAAAGACAGAAAGGAAGGTAGGTTTTAAGAAGAAAGAGGGTAAAGAAAAAGATAGATACATCAGATACCAAGGGAGGAGAGAGAAAAAGGACAAGGACAATAAAAAAAATAACAGAGCAAAATAAAAGCAAAAGCAACCCCATCGGCTCCACAAAGCAAAGTAAGATCCCTTACTACAGACACCAACTAGGCACAAGGAGTATTGCACTGTCAGTGACCCACAGAGGAGAAATAATAGCAGCTCATCATAAAGCACAGAAGGCATCAGGATCCATATACAAAATCCAGGGTGTCCATTTGTCCATACATTGTGTTTGTCGGTCATGGATATGAGCAGTTAACTCTTCAAAGTGCATAATAGTACACAGTTCTGCTATCCATTGTTGTATAGTGGGAGTGACCTGTGTATTCCATTGCCAAGGAATAATGCTCGTGATGCAGCTACAAAAAATCTAAGACGGTCCTTTTTAACTTAAGGAATGGAACCGGGTAGTATCGAAAGAAGAGCTATCTTAGGAGAAGGAGCCAATAAGGAGCTAACAACCTGATTGTAGAAATTAAAAATGCTAGCCCAGAAGGACAAAATGCACGAGCAGTCCTACCAAATTTGGGCTTCAGTACCTTCCTCAAGAAGGCAGTGCCAATACAGTGATGATCTTATGAAGAAGGGTCGGCATCAATACCAGCGAGATAAGATCTTATAGCCCATTTCTTGGGCTGAGGTGGCAATGGAGAGTTTGTGGGTGAGTATCAAGGTCGTTTGGACTTCCTCTTCAGTCAAAGAAATTTGAAGATCCTTCTCCCAAGCTGAAATAAAATGGGGGTGAGAGGCCAGAATTTGTATTTAATGTGTTTCTGATCAGGCCTAAAATGTACCTTTTGGTAATCGCAGTCATGAACTTCAGGTACCAGGTGATTTCTACCATTACCTGTCTTATTATTCAAAGTGGCGTTCCTTGGTTCCTAGGCTCAGGCTATATACAAGGCCTTTACATTTCTCCTAGTGAAGATTAAGCACCACCCCTTGTCATTTAGCCATCAGATGACAGAACTTTTAATGCCTAAAGAGTCTTTGGAATTTGACAGTAAAATGTTGATCTTATCATAGTTGTTCTTAGTCTATGACCCAAAATCATAGAACCTAGCTATAGCCAGGCAACTAGCATTTTATTAAGTAGGTCAGCAATGACAGCCTATATATTTCATCTTAATCAGATTTAGATGTTCACTAAAGTAGGCTGGTATTGTGCTTCTTCAGGAAATGCATAGCTATAGTTTCAAATAGATTACATTTCAGTTACTAATAGAAACTGTACAGGCCTTGACTTGGGCTTGAAAGTTCATGTAAAGCACTGGGCAGTTACTGTGCTCTATGCATCTGGAATGGGTGGTGCTGACTCACTCTGTTATTCTGCATGAGCTGAGTTATGGGAGCTGTATGATAAATTAAGCCTGTCACTCCCCAGGCATGCTGTTTTTTTTTATTTCAAATGAGTATAGTTTATAGACGTTTACTAATTAGCACATGAAACAATGTTTTCATAGAAATGTGCTTTTCATCATGCAGTTTGTACTATAATGTAATACTTAACACATATGCATTTATAATAATAAAAGGAATGTAAAAAAAATGTGTGTGCATATGTGTTTACATATAGGCATAGTGGTATGTCTATTGCTAAAACAAACTTTAAAAAAAATGTTCTTCATAATGTGTAAGACTAAAAAAATATTACCAAGTTTTACAAGGAAAATCTACTTTGCAGGGAAGGTAGCAGTTTCCAGTCCAGCATTTTAAACTCATTTTTTTTTACTTTTTACCAGTGGTGGTGGTGGGGGTCCATTACAAGACTATCATTTTTCTTAAAGTAAACCTGTCAGTACCATAATGGTAATCAACAGGTTCCAGCACTATGATGCAAGCACATACATTTAGAGGTCTTCTGGAGGTCTTCTGAAGTGCTCTAAGTTGCCAGGTCTCAGGTCACTGTAATATGCAGATTTCAACATCTCGTGGTAGTTTCAAGAGCTTGTTCTGCCCCTCCAGCCTTTCACACATTCCTATTGGCTAGTAAGGTCGCCTATCAAATTGATGACCCAAAGATGCCATGTAATGCTACAGTCTAACTGATACCAATATAATACTGAAAGGTTTACTTTAAATTTTAGAAATTGTGTGTAGAGCTTTTGTTTATCATGTACTTGTCTTTTTATTAGCTATATATTGAAAGCTGAGAATAATGTTTATTTTGTAAATGCTTATTAAGCAAACTGGGAAACATACGTAATTTATTGTATTATTAATTCTAATGGTGTCCACTTGAGATATGAGATCATTTTTGTCCAACCCATTTACTTTCAAATCTGGCAATAAGGTCAAATGTCTACGGATACCAACATATGGTACCACAGCCCACCGATACTATAGGAAATATTGATTGGGTGTATTGGATCGTTTTGGTTGATTGCTGCTGTTTTCAGACTTTCAGTGATATTCCTAATCTGGGACAAATTGACTGGGCAGAACATTCCACTGCACTTTACATAAAATGTTCACATCAGTTTCTCAAAAAACACATTACAAACAGTTCAGGCAAAAGCCAGATAACCTAGCTGTGTTCTTGAGCTGTTGATAGGAACCAGTTCCCTTAGTTATTTATTTATTTATTTTTTACAATGATATAACATGACACCTTTAATGTATTGATAAACGTTATTTTTAAAGACATTTTGCTGCTACACAAATACCTATGTTTAACAATTTACACCAATTGTGGTGGGTCTGATTATTATGCACTGTTCCTGTGTCTTAATCAGATCCATAACAATTGTGGGAATGTAGTTAACTTTGCACATGCAAACATATTTATGAGGAATCTGTGACATTTTATTTATTTTCCTGTGTGTAATATAAGAGCACATGTGTGTGTGTATATCCTATTGATTGTATACATACACGTATATACACACACACACATATAATGTATATACAATAATGTATATACAAAGTGTATATACATCTGTATATACACTCATTCATACATATATCCCAAACATTACATTAGACACTTGTTTAGAAAGCAGGACTACCTAGGGCCTGTCTCCACTCCCTATAATAATGTTTTTTTGCAGTGGTAGTGCTTGATGGGTAGAAAAACATTTCTTTAAAAAGCCTTGTCCTGTAGGTTCATTAATCATTTAGGCGCTGAGAGCAGGCTAGGTTTGGCTTGTAGGACTGCAGAGTTTCCTGCCAAAGATGTGGTGTAAGGGTGGGGGGATGGAAGAGAAAAAGAAGGATCCAAAACTGGTAGAGCTTGTCAACTGGGCATTAGTTTCTAGTCAAAATATACAGAGAGAGTTCTTAAAATTCCTTCCTTCTAAATGGCCATGGCCTCTGTGTTCACAAACTCTTTCACTCTGCCGAAGCCCTGGCCTGTATGCTTACCGTTGGGTAAGTTAATGATCTCTTATTGATGCACTGTGCTTCTACAACAGCGTTATTTTTTTTTATGGTACAATAAACTCAACATTCGTATATAATCTTTATATTTTGCTTTTTTATCATTGTATTATTTTCAGTATGATAAATAGTTCTCAGCAGTTGCATTACTTAGACAAAAAGTAAATATTTGAAATAATTGAGCATTTTACATCTCAAGAAATATTGTTTAAAGAAGTATCAGTTTTGCTGCTGCTGTTTGTTGTTTATTTTTATGACTCACAATATTATGCCAGAAATGCTAGACGGGTTTGTAATCTTGGACAGAATATTTTTTTTCTTATCCATCAAACGAGTCCTGAAAGGTTTTTGGCTTCCTGAAAAGCATATGTTGCTCACTGTGAACACAGCGCACACAGCCCCACCATTCCTAGATGAACATGCAGTGAGATTATGGAAAAAATATTCCAGGATCGTATGTCATCGCCCGCTGGTTCTTAAAGCTGGGGTTGTGACCTCCCCAGAGGGGGTTGCAATATCCAAGTTGGGTGGTCCCCAAGTCTCTGTTTTTAATTAGTGAGCCCCCTATTTCTAATACAGCAAATAAGGAAGGACTTGCAGTGAGTTAAAATATCCTACTTTCTACTGGAAATGTTTACAAACAGGGAACATTGTGACACCTTCCTTCAGCTAAAGCAAAATCAGACATGGAACATTTCTGCATTTCATAGCATTCCAAAACATACCTTTAATACACAACTGAATTGCACTAAATATTATTTACAATATCAATCTATACCCTACAAATATATATTTTACTAATAATTCCACTAAATTTATAAAATTATTTTCATAGTTTATAGGATTTGTTTGGTGGCATAGTATAAAGAGAACGCTTGTACAGTAATCCACAGCATCTGACAGCAATATGTAGTAGTCCAAAAAGGTGTATGTATGCATGTGTATATATACTATATATATTGATTGGTTTCTATGGGTTACAAGGGTAATTTTGTTCCATGTTGTGAAATTAAATCCAAAATGCCTTTATAACATACTGGAGACACTCCAAATATTGGAGGGGCAGTTAATAGGATCACTTTATTAAGCATAATCATTGGCCTGCCGTCATTGGTA
This sequence comes from Nanorana parkeri, assembly GCF_000935625.1. Lineage (NCBI taxonomy): Eukaryota > Metazoa > Chordata > Amphibia > Anura > Dicroglossidae > Nanorana > Nanorana parkeri. Next base: position 746,488 of record NW_017306528.1, read on the forward strand.
ATGGGCCAGAAGTTACATGTAGATCAATGCAATCTGTATATCTGTTTTTATATTTCAGATGCTATTGTTTCAATGTGTCTATTGCCAAAACTTTTTAAAGTTTTGGATAGATTAAAGAAGGTTAAATCCCCTGTCAGCTTACTTTTTGCTGTCTGAGGACATGAAGTGAAGAGATTTCCCTTCAGTTCTTTTTCTTTGAGATACAACAGAAGGTGAGAGTAAATCTCTACAAAGTTAGGAGAATTCCCATCTTAGACACGAGATCCTGTTGGAAGATTTAACCGTGTTCTGATAACAACTGTAAAACTTGGTCCCTTGATCCCTTCCCTCTTTTACACTTTTTCCCACCTCCTTCACATCCTTTTTTTTCCCCATTTTATATTTATAT
>NW_017306528.1:747012-772580 GCF_000935625.1 Nanorana parkeri
TATATATATATACACTATATTGCCAAAAGTATTGGGACATCTGCCTTTACACGCACTTGAACTTCAATGGCATCTCATTCTTCATAGGGTTCAATATTGAGTTGGCCCACCCTTTGCAGTTTTAACAGCTTCAAGTCTTCTGAGAAGGCTGTCCACAAGGTTTAGGAGTGTATCTATGGGAATGTTTTATCATTCTTCCAGAAGCGCATTTGTGAGGTCAGGTACTGATGTTGGACAAGAAGGCCTGGCTCGAAGTCTCCTCTCTAATTCATCCCAAAGGTGTTCTATGAGGTTGAGGTCAGGACTCTGTGCAGGCCAGTCAAGTTTCTCCACCCCAAACTCGCTCATCCATGTCTTTATGGACCTTGCTTTGTGCACTGGTGCGCAGTCATGTTGGAACAGGAAGTGGCCATCCCCAAACTGTTCCCGCAAGGTTGGAAGCATGAAATTGTACAAAATGTCTTGGTATGCTGATGCCTTAAGAGTTCCCTTCACTGTAACTAAGGGGCCAAGCCCAACCCCTGAAAAACAACCCCACACCATAATCCCCCCTCCACCAAACTTTACACTTGGCACAATGCAGGCAGACAAGTACCCTTCTCCTTGCAACCGCCAAACCCAGACACATCCATTGGATTGCCAGACAGAGAAGCGTGATTCGTCACTCCAGAGAACACGTCTCCACTTCTCTAGAGTCCAGTGGTGGTGTGCTTTACACCACTGCATCCGACGCTTTGCATTGCACTTGGTGATGTAAGGCTTGGATGCAGCTGCTCGGCCATGGAAACGTATTCCATGAAGCTCCCTACACACTGTTGTTGTGCCGATCTGAAGGCCACATGAAGTTTGGAGGTCTCTAGCTATTAACTTTGCAGACAGTTGGCGACTTCTGCACACTGAGCACTTCAGCATGCGCTGACCCGATCTTTACGCAGCCTATCACCTGGTCGCTGAGTAGCAGTTGTTCTCAGTTGCTTCCCCTTTGTTATAATACCACTAACAGTTGACCGTGAAATGTTTAGTCGCAAGGAAATCTCACGGAAGGACTTATTTAACAGGTGGCAACCTATCACGGTACCAGGCTTGGATTCACTGAGCTCCGGAGAGCGACCCATTATTTCACAAATGTTTCTAGAAGCAGTCTGCATGCCTAGGTACCCATAACCTTATGTATAGCCACTGCACTCTCATGGAACTGAATACCATTCTTCTCATCTACAATTAGAGATGGCAAACTACCATTGGTTCCTTATAATATCTTTGTGTTGTATCACAATGTTTGTCCATACCAATATGTTTTAATTGTCATCATATGTTTGTTATTGAACTGAGGACAACTGTAAAATTTTCAATTTCCATCACTTTCTGCTCCACTGACCAGGACCAGGACAAATAGATAGGTTGAATCTCTCCCACAGACAGCAAATAAATCTAGACAGGGGTTCAAATCCTTTCATACTTTATCCAAAACAAAAAATGGCTATGCAGGAAAATAATTAAACTTCTGCATTCTACTACAGCTTTAGTTCCAGTTTGGGAGATTTCACCTCACTTTGTGTCCCAGATATGCAACAAGAAATAAGAGGAAGTCTTCTCAAAGCAAGTGGTATACCCGTTAGAAGATTACCCCCCAACCTTTGTTCTGTTGTAACATTTCAGCTTTCCCCTTGTTCACCCCAATACCCAAAAAACCCTCACTGGACCCTACCAACCTCAACAATCTCAGACCAATCGCCTTACTCCCATTCACCTCCAAACTCCTAGAACACCTTATCTACAGCGGCCTGAGCAGCCACCTCACTGATAACAACCTTCTCAACCCCTTACAGTCCGGCTTTCGCCCTTTACACTCCACTGAAACCGCCCTCCTTAAACTCACTTATGACTTACTAACAGCTAAAAACAATGGCCACTACTACTTACTCTTGCTATTAGACCTTTCTGCTGCTTTTGACACTGTTGACCACCTCTCCTCATGAAAAAACTCCACTCGCTTGGCCTACAAGACTCTGCTCTCTCTGGTTCTCCTACTACCGATCTAAGTTCTGCTTTAGTGTCACCTACAAATCTAACTCCTCCTCTCCTCTTCCTCTTTCTGTAGGGGTCCCCTAAGGCTCTGTCCTTCGACCCCTTCTCTTCTCTACCTACATCTCATCCCCTGGTCAGTTATTAACCTCACATGGCTTCCAATACCATCTCTATGCTGATGACACTCAAATTATCTTTCTACTCCACAACTCACCCCCTCAGTGTCCTTGCGTGTCACTAATCTACTAACTGACATATCAGTCTGGATGTCACAACACTTCTTAATACTCAACTTTCAAAAACTGAGCTCATGATATTTCCTCCTGCCTGTGCACCTTGCCCCTATTTTTTCCTTGAGACTGATAACACAACTATCCATCCCCGTGCCAAGGTGCTAGGTGTCATCCTTGACTTGGACCTCACCTTTCTGCTCCACATCCAATCACTATCCATATCCTGCCACCTTCGCAACATCTCCAAAATACGCCCCTTCCTCACCAATAAAACCGCAAAATTACTCATCCCCTTACTTGGTATCTCTCGTCTTCACTATTGCAACTCCCTCCTCATTGGCTTACCTCTACACAGGCTATCCCCCCTTCAGTCTATCATGAATGCTGCTGCTAGACTCATTCACCTAACCAACCACTCAGTGTCTGCAACCCCCCTCTGCCAATCCCTGCAGCGGCTTCCAATAGCCCAAAGTTTAAAATTCAAAATATTAACAACCACTTACAAGGCCATCCACAACTCTGCCCCCGGCTATATCCCAAACCTTGTCTCAAAGTATCACCCTAACCGTCCCCTCCGCTCTTCAAAAGACCTTCTGCTTTCCAGCTCCTTTGTCAACTCCTCCCATGCACGTCTCCAGGACTTCACTAGAGTCTCTCCCATCCTCTGGAACTCTTTACCCGAACCTGTCCCTCTATCTCCCACTCTGGCTGCCTTTAGGTGATCCCTTAAGACTCATCTCTTAAGGGAAGCCTATCCCACCTCAACCTAACCACTCAACCATCACGTTCTCAAACAATTCATCCCCACACAACTACCTCCTCATGTATCACTTTCCCCTCCCTTTTAGGTTGTAAGCCCTCAGGGGCAGGGCCCTTACCATCTTGTCTTGAATTGTATTGTGATTGCAATGTCTTCCTTATATTCTAAAGCGCTGTGCAAACTATTGGCGCTATATAAATCCTGTATAATAATAATAGTGTAACAGTGAATCTCATTAGTGGTGACACAGGCAGTACTAAAGAAAGACAGACTTGGACTCTAACCATTACCCACGCTACCAATAACTAGAAAAAAAATTTGACCAGAGTTTCACTTTAATTCATGCATGGCAGTCATATTTTATGACCCTCATTGCTTTTACAATGTCTTCTAGAAAAATAAACAGCCAGTCAAGGTTATATTTCAGGTTTATTCTTTGCTACATTTCCTCCAATACATATTTTCCATTGTGACTAGGATTATAAAGTCAGCCCGGCCAAAAATGATATATCAGTTAAATCACCAGCTGACTTCTTATATCTGTGGGAGGCTCAGTGCCAAGAGCTCGGTGTCAGAATTCACAGGTCTACCTTCCCGTTGTGGTCATTATGATTGTCTTTTTTCTATACTGTTTTCAGTGTCATTTCATATTAATATATGTTAATGTATGTTACACTCTAGAATATGTAGTGGGAAAGTGAGATGCAGGAGATGGTTTGAAGTTCCATGAGTTGGGGACAAGGAATTCCACCAGAAATATACTACTGGAAAAATAGAACTTTGGTGTGGACTTTATAATGTATGTGGCATTTAAAGGAGAACTATGAGGTGAGTGCTTTTCACTCACCTCATAGTTCTAGCCGACCTGTGACAATGAGACTGTCACAGGTCGGCTCAGTAGATCGGGAGGTGAGCGAACACATACCGGCGTTCGCTCACCTCTCGATCCTGTCACGGCTCTCTGCCGTGACAGGGGAGGGGCTGGATTTCCCCCTCCCCGCTCCGATCCGCCAGCGCTGACTGGCGGAACGGACGGGGGAGGGGGCGGGTGCAGCTGGCTCTGCCTCTAGATAGGCAGAGCCAGCTGTCAGTCACGCAGCTGGGCGGATCCCGACACAATTGTCGGGATCCGCTTCAGCTGCGGCGTCTCAGTATACCGCGAGCTACAGCCTAGGGTGACGGGAGGACGCTAGTTTGTGTCCTCCCGTTACCCTAAGGAGAACTATGGGGAAAAGCCTTAACCCCATAGTTCTCCTTTAATATATGTTTATTTTTATAAAGAAAATAAAAGTATAATAATTTATGGTGGCCATAGACCAGAGGACAGTTGGATGTGTGGACAGAATTAGGCATGATTTGGCTGTCAGGAAATGGCTTGTTACGCAGCTTCAGGTATACAATTGCATGGTTTTACCATGGCAAACAGTCGTATGGTAAGAGCAATTTTCAGTTAATTAAGAAGATGAACAGTGAGAGTGGTCATAAACTATATACAAGCTGCAGAATTTTCCTAGTTCTCATATCTGTTAGCCAGGAGTAGACATCTAATTATAACTGTAGCCAAAACTTTTTTTTTTTTTAGCTTTGGATAGAACAGGGAAATGTTAGAATGCCTATCAAAGTTTACTGCTATGCTGGGCTCCATTAGAGATATTGCCCCTCACTTCCTGTTCTGGGGACAATCAGTTACTAAACAAGAAGTGAGGGAAAATCTGTAACAGGAAAACAGACTGAAAAATAAACGGTGGATGTTTTATCATTCTCTTACGCATTTTTACTTTTGTTTGTGTTACTGTTAAAGCGCTTCCTTCACTTCCTGCCTGGGGAAAAGGTTGTCCCAGGTGTAGTGAGTAAGGGAAAATCTCTCCAACCAAGTCACGGACAGCAGTAAAAGACTGACAGGGTTTGTAATCCTTTTAAAAACTAAAAGACAAACTAAATAGATACACGTTAAATCTTGTTTCTAATATTTCAATAAAAGAGGCCTCAGCTTGCATAAATGTTCTCATATATACAGTGGGTATAGAAAAGAATCACCCCTCTTTTAAAATAATTACATTTTGTTGCTTCGCAGCCTGAAATGAAGACAGACACAGTTTTTGTTTTATCCAGTTGCATTTATTCAGGGCAACTTATAACATCCAAATGCAGGATAGAACACCAACATGTCAAAAGAAATTCAAAAACATAATCACTGAGTTGGAAAAAGGATCACCACCTTGTGTCAGTATTTTGTTGAACACCCTTTTGCTTTAATTACAGCCTTTAGTCTGTTGGGATATGTCTCTACTGACTTTGCACATCTAGACTTTGCAGGATTTGCCCGCTCTTCTTTGCAGAACTGCTCAAATTCAGTTTAATTTGATGGTAACCGTTTGTGAACTGCAGTCTTCAAGTCGTTCCATAGATTTACAATGGGGTTTAAGTCTGGGCTCTGACTAGGCCATGCAAGGACATTCACCTTTTTCTCCTTAAACCACTGTGTGGTCATTTTTGCTGTGTGCTTTGGGTCATTGTCATGTTGGAAGGTAAACCTTCTTCTCATTGACAACTTTCTGGCAGAGGGCAGCAGATTTTCCTCAAGGTATTGTATTTTGTCCCATCCATTTTTCCTTCTATCCTGACAAGTGCATGCTGCAGAGAAACACCCCCGTAACAGGATATTACCACCTCCATGCTTTACTGTAGGAATGGTGTTATTTGGATGGTGAGCTGTATTGGATTTCCACCAGACATATCGTTTGGTGTTGAGGCCAAACAATTCAATTTTAGTCTCATCTGACCAGAATACCATTTTCCATGTGGCCTCAGAATCTTCAAGGTGCATTTTGGCAAAGCTCAGTCGTGACTGCATGTGGCTTTTCCTGAGGAGTGGCTTTTTTCTGGCATCTGTCCCATACAAGCCACATTTATGGAGAATTTGTGATATTGTTGTCACATGCACACAATGTTCACTCTTTTTCATAAATTCCTGCACCTGCTTCAGAGTTGCTGTAGGCCTCTCGGTAGCCTCTCTGGCCAGTTTCCTCCTGGCTTTTTCATCCAGTTTGGGGCAACATCCTCATCCTGGGAGGGTCTATGTCAGTGGTTCTCGACCCGTGTAACCTCGGGACCCACATGTTTCCTTGGTCATTAAGGCGTGACCCAAAAATGATTTCATTTCTGAAACATTTAAATTTATTACACAAAACAACTTGTGCAGTATTCAGCAACATTATATATATATATATATAAGGCCGGTCTATTCAGACATGACGCCGCGACCCACTGCAGAGGGTGTCGCGACCCACTTTTGGGTCGCGACCCACGAGTTGAGAACCACTGGTCTATGTTGTACCAAATACCTTCCACTTCTTTATAATAGATTTCACTGTGCTTATAGGCATTGATGAAGCCTTTGACATTTGTTTTGTATCCATCTCCTGACCTGTGCCTGTCCACAACTTTATCCCGGAGATCTTTTGACAGTGACTTGCCACTCATAGTTGATTGATTGCTTCAGTTGCACTACCACTGAAATGTTGCAGGGAAGCTCTTTTCATGCAGCGCTAATCAAAATGACCACAGCTGATCACAGTTGAAAGTCAAATGGCTTTGTGTGCCATTGAGAAGGTGATTATCTACACCTGATTGAGTTTATGTCATTTTTAGGAGGGGCTGATTCTTTTTCCAACTCAGTGATTCTGTTCTTGAATTTTGTTTATTTTTTTCCTGACATGTTGATGTTATATCTTTAATTTGGATGTTATAAGTTGCACTGAGCAAATACAGCTGGATAAAACAAAACTGTGTCTGTCTTCATTTCAGGCTGCAAAGCAACACAATGTGATTGTTTTAAAGGGGGGTGATTCTTTTATATACCCACTGTATGAAAGCCACACACTGGCACTATGGTGCCTCTGTGGTTTTTACTTCTATTCTAGTCTTGGTTTATATGGCTGAATGCTAAGGAACTTTTGTATTGTATTTATGCTCAAGGAGCATGGAGGAAAACGTTCAGCCAGACATCTCTGGTGGTAGCTTATCTAAGAGGAAACAGTTGTGATTAGACAAGGTTGTCTAACCTATCAAACTCATTTTTCATTCCAGATTGTTCAGTAGTGGAGGTCTTCTGCTGCCCATAGTAAGTCATCCAACCTTGTGTATGGGAAGCTTAGGTTTGTTTTGCATTCATATTTAAAATGTGGGCTTCGAAGGATTGAGCCTTTGAAATAAGGTGTCCATAGACATCAGAGGCCTGTACTGTATGTGCAGACACAGTATGACTGCAATGAGATTTCCCAGAACTTCACTAAATATAAAAAGTCTCATCCTGTGATTATTCATTATCAAATACACACATGTATTTCTGTAAAAATCACCTGTTGTTAGTAGGTGTAACAGTTACCTGTAAAGAAAAAAGTCAGATTTACACTTACCTTACCCAGTCTTTCACAGTGCTGGGCATGGCGTTGCCGTTCTTTCTGGAAGATTCTTGAGGAATGCAGAGCAGACTAGAATTTAGCAGGAAAAACACTTCAGTCCATTGCAAGAGCGTCTTCTCTCCTAGGCACTATGGGCGCAAGACAGGGGTAGGGTAACTATATAGCTAACGTTTTTTATTTACAGCTATCTTTTACACCTACTAACATCGGGTACTTTTTACAGGGGGAGAGAGCCCAGGAAGCCCAGTTTTATTTACAGCTATCTTTTACACCTACTAACATCAGGTACTAGTCAGAGGAGAGTTACAGACTTTTAAATTCTTTTAGTACCGTTACAGTGTGGGTCAGTGACCAGAACAGGGTCTCTAGCTCCCCTCCAACAGTTTACCCCATATTGGCAGTATACATACATTAAAGTGTGCTATGAGCAAGTATTAGGCATTTTGCACAGTAGAGTAGGCACTGGCTAGAGAGGGATTTGACACAGCTGGCTAGATTGAATGTATATTGCAATGTATGCAAATCCCTGTTTGCATACAAAAGTTTGCTAGAAGTGTGAAAGAAGTGTACAATTGAGATTCTTCATGCATCTCCTATGTTATAGATATGTAAGCTACTTGGATTTGAGTACAAACTTTTCCTTGTTCATGTTCCTATAGAAAGATAATTTATCAATCCAAGTTATTATTATTATTAATAATAATAATAAGGATTTACAATATGTAGTACCAACAGTTGGGGCAGCGCTTTACACTATAAGAAGGACATTACAGTTACAATACAATTCAAGACCAGATGGTTAGGAGGGCCCTGTCGCTGAGAGCTTACAATCCAAAAGGTTATTATTATAGGTTGTTTTATATTTAATCTGCTGATAATTAATGATTGTGTGGAAATGACACTCTATGATTATCAGAAATAATGACATATCAAACAGATGACCACATGTGTCCAAGTATGCAGCACACAACTGTTCCTGTTGTAGTTTATGGAATCTAGATATTCTTGTGCCAAATAGCAGAATGTAGGTCTTGGAATATCAGGATCAGCTCTAATGGAATGTGTCTATTGTTAGATTTGGATTTCTAAGCATTTCCAGCCTCAATACTATTAGCACACTTAATAAACAGGCTATAATGTCTTAAAGCTGTACTCTAGGCAAACAGTTAAGTACACATATAAAAAAAAAAAAAAAAACATTTAAGGGAGCTTTTTTACCTGCTAAATGATTTGTTTTTTTTCTGTCCATCCTGCCCTAAGACTTCCACATCTTTGCCACTGCGCTGTTTGCCAGGGCAGGAAACCTGATTTTTCTCTGCTGCAGTTGAGTAATACCTACAGGTCTTGTCCCTCCCCAGCTTATCTCTCACTTTGCTCTTTTCTCCTATCAGCATCTTTATTGTTGGCATATGAGCACTATAGCACAACTGATTGGCTACTTGTGCTGATCTCTGCTATACAGTGGATTACAAGCAGATAATTCCAAGTCAAATATGGGTATGTATAATGCTTGATTCAAAAATAATCTTAAAGGTATATTAAGGAATACAAAGCTGAATAAAATTGTTTAATTTATATCTGCCCAGAGTTCAGCTTTAGACCCCATTCACAAAGGGCTTAAGGCTGCAGCTATGGAATTTCTACGGCAAGGACCAACATATTCTTGTGACTGGTATTCCAGGTGTGTCCGTACAGATACAGAGTGTCAACGGCAATCCACAAAGAATCATAGATGGAACGGCTACTTTTGGTTCAGAACAGAGAGGACCTTTGGCATCTCCCTTCATCCATGGACAATCATCTATCCCAAAACGCATGTAATCCTACCATCCAAGTCCTGTCATTTAGAAGCTTGGAAATCTTTTTTATAATCGGCCTACTTTTAATTATTGATAAGTTATATTCCTAAAGAAGTAGAGGCTGCTCACTTAGCTAAGTGAATGTTCTCAAAATAGGAGGAACCTGTGCTCACTTTGAATACTCAATTATGTGCGAGGAAAATGTAAAAAAAACTGTATTTTTTATAGCACATGATTGAATGATATGAACACAGCTTTACCTTATTTACTAAGCTCAGTGAACATCCATGTTACAAATTAGCAGTTTCTACTCAGTAAATCATCCCCAGTATCTGTTGATGTCTCAGAAGATACCTGCATGTTGGTCCCATCGTTTAAATTATTTTGCAAACACGTGCATTCTTTTAAGTGAGTTAAAGCATATCTAAAGCCAAAAACACAAATGTAATATACAGTATTGCAGCTTACTGATCCCTAAACGTGGTGGCTGCATTTGTGTTCAATTTATTAGTCTTTTTTCCTTTTATTTTCACCTGGTGAAAAGTAACACACTTCCTGTCTTATGGTGGCTCCACTCTATAGAGGAGCAATAGAGCCACCAGACCCCAGCATTGTCAGTCTGTGTTGCGGGTAATGTTAGATGTACCACTAGATTTTTATGGATTATACTAATTAAACTGCAGCTAACACTTTTTAACCAGTTGACATCCGCGGTGTTAAACCCCCTTCCCATCCAGGCCATTTTTCAGTATTCAGCGCTGCGGTACTTTGACTGACATTTATTCCGTCATGCAGCGCTGTACTGAAAGCAACAGGTTTTTTTTTTTTACATAAATGAATAAAATCAGATCATTAAAAGCACCCCATCAGTATTATATGGTTGAAAGTGACAGGAAATGGAAAAAAAAGCATAACAAAGAAAACTAATGCAGTCACCACATTTAAGAATAGGTAGTTTGCAATATATTAAATGTTTGCTTTTGGGTTTAGATAGGCTTTAAGGGTTCAATAGTGGTTATTCATTCATCCAAGATGCACACAACTTTATTTATATACAGTGGGGCAAAAAAGTATTTAGTCAGCCACCAATTGTGCAAGTTCTCCCACTTAAAAAGATGAGAGAGACCTGTAATTGGCATCATAGGTAGACCTCAACTATGAGAGACAAAATGAGAAAACAAATCCAGACAAATCACATCGGCTGATTTGGAACAAATTTATTTGCAAATTATGGTGGAAAATAAGTATTATCACAACTGAATTGGAGAATCAACAGATAATATTCTAATGGTATAATAGGAGGCTAAGGCAAAACATTTCATACGTTTTTGTTTCAATGAGATCAGTAGAGTATCAATAAAAGATTCCCAAACACCAAAAACTTTGTGTGTTCTCAGTTCTCTCTGGAACACACACCTTTTACTCAAGATTTGCCATTTTCACATAAGTTTCTATTAGAAAATTTATGAATGATCGGTAAAGTTGTCTGAGCCTTGGATGAGTTGTGCTCCTTTCCATCTGTAAGAGTCTCTGACCATATCCACTTTTAGCTTAAGACTCTCATGCCTCAATAAGCGCCTCAAGAGCCAGAGATACATACAGCTGTAGAGAAGATGGACCATGGTGCTCAGTTCAGATCAGTGTATACTTTGGGGAGGGTTTTGCAATGGGTCTGGCAGCTGTTTGTTGGAATAGGGGATTACAGTGTGTGTGCTTTATTTCCTCTGAGAATCTTTAGAAAGCTGTGCATATTTTTTTCTTCTATAAATATTGGTTTCCCTATAAATAATCTTGGACAGATGGTAGGCAGAGTATCTAACGAAAAAAATATTTTTACTGGGTGCAAAATACAATTCACTGTGTGGCGAACAGATGTCTAGGAGTGGGCACAAAGATTTTCTCCATCCAAGACAACTGTATTGCGTTGTGTCCTTAATTTACATTAGTTGGAATTGTGTAAGAAATTATTTGACATTTCAGAAAGGTAGTAGATGGAACTGTGAGTCACTTAGAGTTAGGTCCTGCATCTGTATCTGTACCCGCCTAATAGATAATGTAAGTACAAGTCAAACTTTAGAAGAGTCCTTCTGCGGCTTTTAGATGGCTAGGCTTTCCATCTTGGTCTGCATTGCATTTTTTTCCATGGCTCAGGTTCTTCCGAGAGTCCCGTGGCATGTGTTACGGTAAGGTATGTTTATTCCAGCTGCAGGTTACATAACTAAATGCTTATTGCAAATGCATATGGTTTTTAAAAATATTTCCCAAAATGATAGAGAGCGCTTTGGTTCAGACTTTTCAGTTGGCTATATCTTAAACATGTCCATCTAGTCTAAAGCTTTTCTGGATCTCATTAAATTGGGGATAAAGATTTGTGGATATTTTTCCCACTGTGCAGACCATACCAGCTGCCAAAGAGGTTACAGTTTCCTACATGATTATCTGCTGATTCCCATTTAGATAAAACAGGTCTGACATTGTTTGTTGACAGTTGGTGAGAAGTTTGATCACAGTCTGAAGAAATTATTCTCTCTGGTGTTTTCTATGGTGAAAAATATTCACAACTAAAGAGCAGCCATGGGATCCTGATTTTCTAAATGATTTTCAAATGTTTCTACAATAAATCGTTCACTTCAATTATGCAATCATATAAAAAAAAAACTCTTTTTTTACTTATTTTTTTATCTGTACATGATTAGATAATTGACGGGAATTTCACCACAACTTATTGTGTAAACATTCGAAAATCATAAGGAAATCAGCCCAAAACTGTAATTAAACCTACTTCCTTTATTTGTTAGCCATTCTTTCACATTAATTTTGGTTTGTTACCAGTTGTGACATTCTAGTGTTTGCGTCTTTATCTGAGCTTTGAACTTACAGTCTATAGCTGGGTATACATGCTTGGAATGTGTTCTATTTTCTAATAGTTTTCTCAAACAAGCAAAATTCTAACAGTGAATGTGGTTTTCATTCAGGAAGCTCCATTCATTCCAAAATCGAATCGTAAAACCAAATGAAATTTTGAATGATATTGAAGTGTCCAATGTTCTAACCCAATTTTTCGTGCGAACATCAGTACAAAATTCTAACCATCTATACCAAGCTTCAGGTCCACAACTTTACAAGTAGTTGTGAATGTCAGAAGCATTACTGTATGAAATCTTTCTGAATATGACATTGGAGATGCACAGTGGTGTAACAGTCAGCCCTTCTGCTTTGCAGCACTTGGGCCCCTGGTTTGAATTCCAGGTCACTACCTGCAAGGAGTTTGCATGTTCTCACTGTGCTTGTGTGGGTTTCCACTGGGTACTCTGGTTTCCTCCCACACTCCAAAGATATGCTAGTAGGTTAATTGGCTACTGTCTAAATTGGCCCTCGTATGTAAGAATGTGAGATAGGGACCTTAGATTGAATGCTCCTGGGGGGCAGGGACTTGTGTGAATGTGCACTGTGTAAATTGTTGGCACTATATAAATACCTGTAATAAAGAAATAAAGTAGATGTGAATATGTCCATGTGTGTTATGGTGCAAGATGAGAATACATCAGAGACTGAAAAGAAGTACCATAACCAAAGTACAAATGAACCTTCTTCTTTATTCATATAGGTTTAACTTTGTGTGAGCCTTAAAGATATAAACTTACCATAAACAGTTAAAACATGTATAAATCCAAAAACAAAAAATATATATGAAACTGTTTAGTTCTTGAATGAGGTGCCTGCATTTGTTTTTTTTCTGTCAGGTCCTTTTGTCAGTTCTGTATTTTACTTTCACCTGGTAATCCTGCAAATAACACACCTCCGGTCCCTGGGTGGCTACTCTCAGTCCTGCTACATATTTCATTTATGTTTTTTGTTTTTCTTTATGGGTATTTATGAATAAATCGATGGTTAATCTTAGAAGAACTATTGCCATATAATATATAGTATTTTAAGTAAGTAAAATAGGACAATTCAAGTTCCCGGATTTCATAGCCAATGACATAAGAAAATCTATGTGGTGGCTGGTTATAGATGACAAATTATTACAGTAACTTGACTCCGGTAGGATACAGTAATCATTCTCTAGTGTTTTCCTTAGGGTCATACTTATTGCCTGCTTTTCTGTGTTTTAATGCAGAAGCAATGTTGTGGAATGAAGGGTACCAATATATACATTTAATAATAACTGAACTGCTTGAGTCTTAAGAAAACAATATCTTGAATCATCAAAATCTCATATAGGGTTTGAGATTTTAATGTAATTTCAATCATTTTAAATCAGCTGCTTTCATATTAAAGAATGCCTGGTGACCCTACCCTGAAGGTCCTTGTTTAGCCACTTGCTGTTATAAGATGTTATAAGATAAGCTCTTTCCCTGTCCCCCTGCATTGTCCCCCAGTCACAGGGACTTCCTATTGTGACTACAAGTGGCCATTTCCACACACATTACGCATGCATGGTCCATCACCATCAGGAACCCTCTCCTGAGAAATACCATGCAGTCATCACTGGAGTCCGTGTAGATGTAAAGAGGTTTCAAAAAGTCTGCAAGAGATCAGCAGTGCTAGGATTTCATTATAGGTTCCAAAAGAAATATAAAGTGTTGGCAAACCTCTGTCTACTAACTTAATGTTGCCCATTGGCTCCCAGTGATCAATCTACAGCAGACTCCCCAAGTCCTTTCTCATAGCTACTGTGTATCATGCATTTCCTAGAGCTAATGTGTAGCCCTAGCTTACCCTTTGTCATCTTCCAGTCTCAGGATTCCCTTTACAGACCCAAGCAGGTTAAGAATTTCCCTATATTCTGTCATCGCCTTTGTCTGGCTGTATGTTCTAATGCTTTCCCTCCATCACCCCTCTTCTACTATGGTACCCTCATTTTTTCTGGAATTATGAGGCTCTGAAACATCATCTGCTTGGTGATGATCATCATCTTCATTGTGACTGCTCCAGTTAGATATAATGATGTGGTGCATCAACAATGGAGTATTCAATGGATGCACTCTTGCTTAGAGAGGAGGATGGAATGGAGATAACTGCATTTTGAGAAATCCTGGATGACCTTTCCAAGACAATTTTTAAAAATATTCAAATGGTAGTCATTTCCAAAATATAATATCCAGGTAAATCAAGGTCAGTTTCTAAACAAAAACACTATTATATAACAAGCTTAAATGACTCTGTCACTAAAATTAAAACCTATATAAAGGTCCTCCCTGTAAAAGAAGAAAATAAATACTCTCCCTCTGATGGAACTGCCAAAGGTTGCTCTTTTATAAAGAACAACTACCCCCTATAGTCTGTTTTGTCATATTCATGGTATCCGTCTTTGCTCAGTGCATCCTATTGCTGACCCCCATGTCACTACTGAGATTATTGGGGGAGCAGGAGTTCAACACTGCTGGAGGTGTCTGTTTCTGAACAGAATTCAGGTGAGCTCTCTTGATATTGTGGGCAGAGGTAAGTATTCATTTTCTCCTTTACATGAGGAACATTTATTTAGGATTTCCTTTAAATGACTAGGTCACTTTAAACAGGGATGTTATTTTTCAATGTGCATTGATGGGGTGGGTGTAAAAACCACATTCTCACTGCCTTGTCCTAGTCCAAGAAAAAAACAACGATGGCAATACATATATAGTAAATTGTTCTGTCATCCACAACCTTTACTTGCGGTGGCTAAAAACCACAAAATGCACATGGATGGGATACCGCCAAGAACCTCATTCATCTCTGCACATCATCTCTTCACACCCTCAGCCCAAAAAAAGCATGAGCCAATGAGAACACCCCGTCTATCATAGTTCATAAAGGTGGAAAATGGGGAGCAGACATCCTCTTTAGATTAATGTAGATAGCTTTGAGACAATTTGTGCAATTGCTCCTTAGTTTCACCTCCCTGAACCTCTATACTTGGCTGGCTAAAAAATGAATGACATATTAAGAAATCCTCAAAGCCCAAATCTGGGCAGTCAACAAGTCATAAAAAATTATGCCTTCCTCCAACTGATGCAATATATAGAGCTTGTTTTGACAAGACTAGACCCCCTCCCCCACCACCACCGCGGATGGAGGGCCCAAGATTGAAGAACACACAATAGCCCATAGAGCAGCCGACGGTAGATGAGCCGAATGCATATGCTTCAGCTCAGCTGAGCCGTGGTGACAGCTGAAGCAGGGAGAAAGGTCGGCCCGAAGCCAACTCTCCCCGCAAAAGACAACAGCGGGGGGGAGCCAGCTCCGCACAGTTGTTGTACTGTAATGACAGATCAGCGTCCCCAAATGACCTGGGGACGCTGATCTGTCATAAAACAACTGGGCGGAGCCGGCCGTGTCGTCACTGCCGGCTCCGCCCAGTTGTTTTCCTTTGTCTGGGACCTGCTGGAAGACTCTGGCAGGTGCCAGCCAAAAGTAAACAGTTGGGCAGAGCAATCGGTGATGTCACCGATAGCTCCCCCCAATTGTTTATATCTTGCGGGCATCTGTCAGATTCTTCATTCTGCGGTGGGAATTCGTAGCGTGCAGTCGGCGGCGGGCGGCTTTTTTTTTATTTCGCCGAGTCGTCATCGTTGTGGACAACCTGAAATGAATAAGCCCCCTACCCGCACCCCCACAACCAACACACCAGGGCTTGTGAGGAAGAGGCCCTTGTCCCCATCGGCACGGAGACAAGGTGCTTTTCCAGGGGCGACCCTGAAAAAGCACCCTCCCAGTACCGAGGGCATGTGGCATGGTATGGCAGGGAGGGGGGCACTCGCTCGCCCCCCCCTTTCCTGCTCTGCCAGGCTTGTGCTCAGATCAAGGATCTGGTTGGGAATTTTAGGGGGGACCCCATGTTTCCCCCCCCCCCATTTTTGGGGGGGGGGTTCCTACTTAAAATTCCTACCAGACCTTAAGGGCCTGTTATGACTTTATGGGGGAACCCCACACACATGTTTTTTTTTTCAATGGGGTCCTTCCTAACATTCCTGCCAGAGCTAAAGGGTCTGGTATAGTTTGGGAGGGGGACCCCACGCTGTTTTTGTTTTTCTTTTCTTTAAAATTGTTATTATTTTCTTAACTTTTTCAATTTTTCTTTTCTTTACATTTATTTAAATAATTTTTGTAAACATTTTTTTCCCCGCTTGTTTAAGTTTTTTCTATTCTGCTCACTACTTTGGAGGTAGCGAGCAGAATAGCCGAGCCGAATCCCGCTCGGAGGCATCCAGCTATTCACTCACTGCTGTTCGGCCCCTATGAGAACCCCTTCTGCATTTTGGCTCAGCCGAACATACAGGGCATGTTCGGGCGACCGAAGGCAGCCAATGTACGGCTGATTTTAGCTGATGTACAGCTGAAATCAGCCGTACTGAGCTGAAGTGAAAAGCCCAACAACGTTTGGCTCAATTCACTTTGGCTCGTTTATTCACTCAGCTGCCTTCGGCAGCTGTGTGAATAACTCTCTTTAGATGGACTTGACTAACAAGTTAAAGCAGAACTCCAGCTGACACTTTTTTTTTAAGCAGTTACATCAACTGTTTTTATTCCTTTTGGGATAAAGATTTTACATAAATGAATACAAGCTGACCATTGTAAGCCCCCCTCTCAGTGTTAAATGGTTTGTCTCGGCACTCTATCTGCCACTTTTGCTGGACAGCTTGGCCTGTAAAGGAAGTTGAAAAATATCAGACTTACTGGTTGGATCATCAGGAGAAAATATAGGGGGAAAAAAGCCTAAAAAAAGAGAAATAATGCAGCCATCACATCTGAGGATCAGTAAACTGCAAAATACTACATTTTTGCTTTTTGGTTTTGAGATGCTAAAGTACACAGGTGCATCAATGCCCATTAAAATACATTTAAATGATTGTTTCAATCTCCTCTTCTGTCTGTTCAGGATAGTCACAATGATTTAATTAGAGGTATTGTGATCTTCCAGTCTTCCAGGTTATGTCTTCATTTAATTATTGTATTTATTAATTTCTTTACAAACACCAAAATACTTAATAGAGTTTCCCTAAAAGCTGCTTAGAATTCAGCTACTGGAAACTGATGCTTGTGTATTTCATAAATATGAGGGCTATGCCCACATCGATCAATAAGGTTATAGATCTTATTAAAGACTGGAAAATGAAACCTTAACCTAATCCTAATCCTGAGTGTACTAAGAGCAACAAACACAAGGATGTTGATATAATAAAGGAGCAGAGAATGTTCCCTTAGCAAAGGGAATGTTTTCTTAGCTCAGTGAGTATCTCCTCCTATCAGCATGATCTCTACACATCAGGTGCACATCAGTAAAGCTGAATTTTATGTGCTGCTTCTACCTTTCCAATCTGAGCTTTGCTGTACAGAGGTTACAAAGGCTGGTACCACGTACAATTCAGGTACTTACACTACTTGTATTCAAAGGTATACGGTTAATGATGTATTAATGAATACAGAGCTGCATTAAAGGATAACTTAACCAAAGAATAACAATTTTACATATTGCAGCATACCAGAAAAGTAGGGTCCATGTCACCTGAACTAAAATAGGAGTATAAAACAATCGTATCTTTCTTCCGTAAACTACTATCCCACCTCAAACTAACAACTCAACCATCACGTTCTCAAACAATTCATCCCCAAAGAGCTACCGACTCATGTAACACTTGCACCTCCCTTTTGGATTGTAAGCCCTCGTGGGCAGGGCCCTCTTACCATCTTGTCTGGAATTGTATTGTGATTTTAATATCTTCCTGATATTGTAAAGCGCTGCACAAACTGTTGGCGCTATATAAATCCTGTATAATAATAATATTTTCCCCATCACCCATGTGATAGAGATGAACAAAGGCAGACATGTTTGAAATCTGGGTGACAACCATAGATACAGTGGAAGTGTGAGTGTAGCCACCCAGGGAAACAAAGGTGTATTATTTGTTGGATTACTAGGCAGAAATAAAATGCCACCACCTTATTTGAGAACTGGTAGGCTGCAATGTATTACATTTACATTTTGGGGGGGTTAAGATACAATTAAATTTTTGCCTTTTTATATCTGCCTGGAGTTCAGCTTTAATAGCAAGTCATGCGCAAGGGAAACAAAAGTGTATGTGAACTCTAACAATGAACTTCTCTTATTTGCTCTGTTAAATATTATATTGGAATCATTTTGTTATGTCTGCTCATTTCACGTGTTATCTGGAGGAGAGAAAATGGCCCTCCCAGGCCCTATCCCGGGACTACAGAATGCTTAGCCTTTATGTTGTAGAGATGGGAGAGTAGGTGACCCTGAGTAGTTTAGCAAATTACACTGAGCAGAGCGGACACCACTCAGTCCACCAAATTGCTATGTGTTGCCAGCCCACAACAGGATTTAGGAGCTGAGTGCATTTTTGGCACATCGACAGGTATTTTTCTGTACTTGAAATGTCTTTAAAGCAAAACTACACCCTCCTATCTTGTTTGGATTGCAGATGCCATGGTGCTGCACATCTGATCAGCTATGACACCAGCCATTGGAGGGCTTAAAAGTTCAGATGAGTGGCAACTTTGAAGGTTGTCATGCTAAGTAACTGTTGTCAAGTAACTGTTTTGGGAGATTAAATTGGTGAAGTTCCTCTTTAAAGGGATAAAAGTGGATATATGCATGTAATGTAGAGATGTACTGCCTAAGTATTTTTGGTTTTTATTTGCCTTGGAATTAACTTTAAAAAAAATCAAGATTTTGCTTCCACATGATTTACTGGTTGAAGTGAACACAGCCTTCACCTTATTCCCTAACGTAAAGTACCCAAACTTTGGCCCTCCAGCTGCTGTGGAACTACAAGTCTCATTAGGCATTGCAAGACTCTGACAGCCACAGGCATGCGTTCCAGAGGCAGATGCATGATGAAGGTACTTGTAGTTTCACACACAGCTAGGGGGCTGAAGTTTGGCTACCCCTGCCCTAAAAGGAACTTTCATTTTACAAAGTGAACTCTACCTATCACTCTAGTAAATGTATCACCCCAAGCAGGGTATGGAGCAAATACTACAGACTCTTCCCACTATCATCAGAGCACCGGATATTACTAATCCTGAAACGTCAGATTCCTTCAATCTTGCAGTTCCAAAGTAACCTCATTTGAAATGTGATCCATTTAGATGTTTTGTCCAAAGAGTATATGTGTCCTTTTTTTATCTATTTTCCCTCTATTATGTCAGCCATGTTGCTTCATGCTATGACGGACATTTGGTTGGGAGTGGGCACACTGTTGCATTTCCTATGTGACTAACCAGTTTCCTCATATTACACAGAATAAAGAATGCAACGCTAGATCAAACACAGAAGAATAATATTTATGTAAGCAACCATTCATTTTTGTTTTTCATTTCTCAACAGGTTTCGTTTGTCTACACACATATCTACACATGTACCTGCATTTCTATCTACAGAGCTTGCAGAAATGAATGCTTAGTTGTGTAAGGCCAAATTTCATGGTAAATTTTTAGCACAATATTAGGAAGTTAATAAATAAGAGAGTTGCGTAATTCTGTTCAGGTCAACTAAATCCAAATTCAGGTCTTCCAGCCTGCTGTACAACAACACCGGTTTGGGTTTGTCATACATAGGTGGCTTCTTCAGATGATTTGCCAATAAAGTACGTGCTGAACATAATTTCTGCATGGAAATATTAAATAAAACCTATGTTGTCTAAGGCAACACTAAAAGTACTACTTTGCAGGTTAAAGTTTACCTTTACCCCCTTTCACTAAAAACCACATCAGCGTTCAGCTCTGCATGCTGATATGAAATCATCTTACTTTTATTAGTTAAATAAACATGTTTGGCTTTTATTTTCAATTACTGGTTTTCTACTTCCTGGTCCTCTTAGGCATTAATGATGCAGCCCATGCCTAAGAGATGCATACTGAGAAGGTTACATCACAGTGCATTGCTGGAAAATCTTATCTGTAAGCTGCAAATCTTGCAAGATCTTAAGAAAAGGCATTTTGATGATGTGCATAGTCACATATCCTATTCACATGTGCCAGAGTTCTAGGAAGTAAAGGAAGATGGATTAATTTGCCCTTAGTTAACATGGCCACTGTCAGAAGACTGGGGAAGAAAAGAGAAATAAGGGATGTAAAGAATAAAAATTATCTATAAATATCTATCTGTAGATTGCCATCACTAAACATTTCTAAAGGTGTATTTGTTGTCATTTTAAAGATAACGGTAAAGTCCCCTTTACTAAAGCTCGCGTTTCAAAAATACACTACAAATATATAACATTTGGCTCTACAAAATGCATTTTTCCTATTACCCATTGAATTATGAATTAGGTTGTTGAATGAACAGACGTATTACTTCATTTGCCTTGTCCGTGGCAGAACTGCACCAAGATGCTCACCTCGGCTTTATTTTACAGGCTTGGTAGATTGTAGAAGGAACATAAGATATACAGCAATAATTGTCATGGTTGTAGTTTAATAGCACAGAATGTGCAATCTCATTTACAATAGTGCAGCCAACACTTCACTCTCCAAAATAGTGAAAATAAAAAAGTATCTTAATACCTCACAGTTCCTTTGCCACGGAGTATACACTGAACCATACTGTACATTTATTTCCACAAAAATACAATCAAAGAGCACAGCAACGAAAGCATATGGCTTCATTTATGCAAGAATAGTGCAGCTGACCTTGCAGAAGTCAATGCCCTTTTGTAAGTAAGTCTGAAAGGTACAGTCATCCAACAGTGCAGATGAGATGGCTGAAGCTGCTTTTTTCCCGTCCAGTAGCACTGATAGAACTGAACACGTACTGAATTCCACTTTATTATTCCTAGCTTGTCACTGTGTGCACCCACTGCACAGCATCACCGCAAGTCAATGACACCTCCCAAGTGCCTTTGTTGGCAGAGCCTGTTCTTCCTCCTGACATATTGTCATAACAGCCCCAGCAGGATTAGGTGGAAGACCCGGCTTGTTTGATGGCTGCTGTCACAATCACAATGGAAACTGAAGGTCTGCCCTAATGAGTTTAGGGAGAGGGCAAGTTTAATTTCAACAGTAATGTAATATCCAAAGCATACACTACTGAACAATTAAAATCATGCATAAAACATCCATTGTCTAATAACTTTAAATAGTTGTCAGTAAAATTGTTTTGTTCCATTGGTTGTTATCTTGGCCCATATTCGTAACTGCTTGGTGCACCAGCTGTGGAATACATGTTAGCTGCTGCTGGGTTCATATGGTGATGATGGTAGCCATGTCCTCTAATGCTTGGCAAGGGATAGGGAGTCGGTCTGGTTTTTGCTCCTAAATAGTGATCGTAGCTTGTCGGGTACTTGTATGGGTGGTGATGAAGAGGTTCTGAACCTTGAGAGTGTGGGTCCAGACGCAGTTCATGGGGGGGACTAGGTCTACCAGTGCTAAGGGGCACAAGTCCACCTGGTACAGGAAGTGAAGGGCTAAGAACTCTGGACATAAGTTGCTGGTGGGCCGCGTCCCCATGCAATGGAGTGCCACTGGTATCCCTCTCATATTCTCTTCTGTTGTCTCCATCTAAAAAAGAAAGAAAAATATAATTCCTTAATATCTCATTAACAGGGAAACACAATTTCCTGGTTGTTCAATAATGAAAAACTTCACACTATAAATACTGAATAAAGCGAAAAACAAATATGTGTATGTAGCCTGCACCAGGAAGTGTTAACAATAGAACATTTTGTTTAAACAAAATCAGAGTTCTGGAAAAAAATGTTAGGTGCACGGAGATTTAATCACTGCGTCTAGCCCTGTTTGACCTTCCTCACAAGCGTTATCAGAAGTCTTAATCGCACATACAACTCCTGCAGCAGCATATAGTGTAATACTGAACAGGTACACAAGATCCTTCTCATATTGGATCACAAAAAGTAGACCATAATAGATACTGTCAGGTGCTACAATGATATACTCATACCCAACATTTGTTTTATTGATGCAAACGTAATAAAATTGAATACATATATTCTCTGTTGTAATATTTACCTATTAGTGTCTCATATTGTATCTAAGAGTAAACCCAAAAACAAAAATTTAATTTATTGCAGCTTACCAATTCTTGCATATGGTGGCTGCATTTGTTTCCTTTTTGGGCTTTTTTCCCCTTTATATATAATGTTTCCATATGCTTTTCTGAACATATGCCCTGATGGTACTGTGCCCTATTCCTTCTCAAA
Organism: Nanorana parkeri; assembly: GCF_000935625.1. Taxonomy (NCBI): domain Eukaryota; kingdom Metazoa; phylum Chordata; class Amphibia; order Anura; family Dicroglossidae; genus Nanorana; species Nanorana parkeri. The sequence goes on from NW_017306528.1 coordinate 769,420, forward strand.
GCTCACATAGTCAATAAACACACCAACACATGAGGTGTGCAACTAGTGGCTTCAAATCCAAATTTCATTGGGGTTTATTTATTAAAGTGGTAAAAATTGTTCACTAAGTCTATTTAAGTGTTTATTCAAGTTACAAAATAAATAAAACAGGATTTTGTCATGTACATGACTAAGCTTACTAAACATTCTGTGCATGTTTAGTAAATCAACTCCACTTAATCTGTTTGGCGGTCCTATACAAGGCTGTATACAACACTGTTTACTTGCAAGTACAATTTTAGGGTCCTGAACACTTAAAGTCTCAAAGCTGTCTTACATCATCAAAAGTCCACCTTAATCTACAAGCAGGAATTGGAGAAGAAGTGAGTGTAGGGCATACATGAAAGCAGGACTACATCCGCCTATCCTTTACATCAACAGAAGGTGCCATTTTAGCCTCTGTTTGGATTGCAGTTACCATGGTGCGGCACATGTGATCAGCAATGACATCGGCCATTTGAGACTTGAAAGTTTGGTTGAGAGTTGAAATAAGCACACTGGCTACCTTGACAATTGGCATGCCTTAAAGTGGCTGATTTACAACACACACAGGGACCATGGGGAAGAAAAGTAGTCATCGTCCAGAAAGAAGGACAGTGTCAGCATGAATTCAGAGATGATTTGAGGATCTACAGCTGAGTGATACACAAATAAGATACATTTTTGTTAATAGTTAAGGTACTTGAATGCATTTTTAAGATTTAACTCCTGAGTTTAGTGTCACTTTAAAATGAATCATATTTGGAGACATTAAATTGGTGGGTAAAGGTCCTCTTGAAGGTACTCTTAGACATGAGCTGTTGTTGGATCATGTATCATACCTACAGATAAGAGCAAACTGTTGTTATTTCACTAGTGGATCAGTTAAACAACAATCAGTAGGGTTTGACCTTTGCCAGGTTCTCTGCACCCTGAAACCTTTTGGGTCTCACACTTGACGTCCTTCTTGCCTCAATGTTCAAATAACATATTGGGTGGAATTATTAAAGAGTGTCTGAGGCAATGTTTGTCTCAGGAGGGGTGCAGCCAATCAGCCTTTACATTTTCATGAAAGATAGAAGCTGATTGGTTTCTATAGGCAATCGCATCAGTTGTAATAGAACTTGTCTCAGACACTTTTTAGTAATTCCTCCCCATTGAGTCATTTAGACTAACTTTCCTTGACACAGTTAAATACATATATGATAGTTGTGTTAATTGCTGAAGTATTTCTGTTTTTGTCAAGTCAGTCTTGATTTTTTTACCAGCCCAGCCAGGTTGTTGACCTGACATTTTTCTATTGCAGTTGAGCACTACAACTTGGTCACCTATTGGTGTCCAGCCTGTGATTGGAATATGGAGGAGGAGCGTGGGACTCATAAGGTAATCTCCCTCCCTTTGTCAGCTCATGCACATGCAGCAAAGCCTGACTGGCCATCAGTGCTGCCCCTTTTTTATAATGTACATTGTACTATACAGGGAAGTACAAAAGGATGATAGAAAGACAGATTCTAACACTTACAGTTGCTGCAACAAATGTAATGATTTTGATTTTAGTTAATACATAACTGCTACATTGTGTTTTTATATCTGCTTGGAGTTCAACTTTGATCGCATTTTAATTCTTTAGAAAAGCTGAAAAGTTGGTACAAATTGTTAATGTTTTGTATACCTTTTCTTACTGAAAAGCAGTATTTGTTCAAACGTAATAATGCATACCTATCATAATAGTGACAAGCTGATATCAGGCAAAGAAAATAAATTTACAAAGACCAAGGTGGAGGTGGAAGAGTAAAAAATTCTCATTTGTTATCATTGCTATCTTGAATTCAATGGGTCAGATGTTCTTTCACCCTGTTAGTAAAATAAACAGGGGGCTTTGCGATTGTTCTGAACAGAATCTGCCAACAATGCAGCAGAGCCTGTGTGAATAGTAAAGCACACATTTTCCAGCACTCCGCAGTCAGAATGCACAGGGGAGGAAAAGGCAACACAACTGTTGTGAGCAAAAAAGCCTCCGATCCACATCATTGTGCATAACTAAAACCTGTGTCCTCCTGACAAGACATTATTATAGGAATGAAATTTGAAAGAAATGACTGACAAGTATGTGCACGCTTGAAATTTCTGCAAGTTGTGTAACCCTAAACAAACACAGACTGCGTTTATTTGACCAGACCCAAAGTGTGCTATACAGGATAGGCCCCTTGTTGTCTCTGGAACTGTTTGCTCTGCATAATGGAAAATAAGTACATATAGAATGTACCGCTGTGTGACACTTCGGGTCTGAAGTGTAAGTAGCAAGCAAAGCTCCTGCAGCTAAGCTCATTTACGAAAGTGAAGACCCTGCCGTGCTGAGGTCATCTAGGCAAATTAACTTTTTCTTTTGACACGTTTAGTTTTTACACTTAAAAATGGCAGGGGCTCGTGGAAGGAAAGGAACTGAGAATGTCTGCCTGTTGTTTGTTTGCATATAGATATGGTTAGGCATTGCCGAACAGAAGTGTTGGGATATATAAGAAGGCAAATGTGGACATTTTTGCTTGTGGCTACAAGTGGGTGACCAATTTTTTTAAAGACTGCTTGATTTTTATGCATCTGCATAAGGAGTGGTTGGTTCTCTGTTACCAATACGATTGGGCTGTGTTAGGTTAAGTGCACATGGGCATCATGAAATTACATATAGGTGTTTCATATATTGTTCTGAATGTTCTCCCTCTATTGGCTATCAGCAAATCAGCCTTTTTGTTGAATGGCTTTTGGGGTAAAAGGTAAGCCACGTAAAGAGGGGATTGTTTTAGTAGATTAATACAGTTTTTTTGAGAGAGAGAGAAGAGTGTCAGAGCACAAATACTACACAGTGTGGCTTTAAATAAATTACCATATACTAAAATTATTTACATTAAACTGATCACAAAAAAACTATACAGATTAGCTAATTCATTAAAAATACAAATGTCAGATTTTTTTAATCGATCATGTTAAGTGATATTAAGTGGACAGTTTCACTGTTTCTTCTTTCAAATATACGAAAGTGAAAATATACCAGATCATGTGCACACTGGAAAATGAGGTGTTTTAGTATATGAAATGCAGGTTGAAATGAAGTGTTTGATCAAATGAATACAAATAATATTATATAT
>NW_017306528.1:772982-776047 GCF_000935625.1 Nanorana parkeri
TATATATATATATATATTCCTAATGTAACATCACTAAACTCTATATTTTGTATTATTATTCCTTTTCTTACAGTGATTTTCTGTTGCTTTATTTAAAAATATGTACCATTTATATGGTACATATACAGCATATATGAAAGTCACTTATGCTGTAATAACATAGCGTACAACATAACAATTTAGGTGAAGTGCTTTTTATGATACACACTTGTGTACCATGAACATGTCACTTCTGTATTTCTTCAGAAAAGGGAATAAAACTGTGGCAGATTGGGGTAGTGTAAGTACTGCAACATTGGCACCACCTGTCATTGTGGGTGGGAGATATGACTATCTCTGGCCACCTATGATAATAAAGTGTTAAGGCCTACAAAATAGGACAAAGTGGACTGGCAGGGATCCTGTTGGCTAATTCCAGCACTAAGCCCAGGAACTGAAGCAAGCAATGTAAGCACCCCATAAGAGAGAATCCAGATGCAGAATCAATATTTCCTCTTTAGGAGCTGCTTTGGAAATGCTGACAACGTTTCTGTGTTCTTCAGCGTTTCCTCCGAGCTCAGGGTGCCGACAAAGACGTTGCAGAATCGATCCAAAAAGGAAAAAAAGGCTAAAATAAGTACACCCCCTTCTTGTCCAAGCACAGCAGCAACCAAGTTTGACATTAATGCTTGAATATGCAGTAACTAAGGAGTAGGAGCTACATAGTGTGTTCTGCTGCTGTTAAACAAAATCCTTACTGATTTGCAAAAGCTAGATAAATTCATTTGGAACTTTAAGTTACAAAATATTCCACTTTGAAATTGAAGTTACCACTTGGCTGAAAGCTGCAGTCAACAGACAATTCTTAATCCTGTTTACTGTTCTGTAATGAGCAATAACTATTAATTACACTATTTATGTGACAGTATTATAGGTCATGTAGTTAAGTGATTCTCAAGTATGTATCCCTGTATAGGAACCAGTGTTGGATGAGTACCCCCTGATACAAGGAAGCTAATCTCTGCTACCCCTTTGATTTATTAACAGCACCCCCAAATGAAATTTTCCAGATAACCCCTTGTGGGGTTTTTTATTAACATAATACTACCAGAGATCTGTTTTATATATTATTTTAAAAACTATGTTAGATAAATGTACCTTAGCCAACAAAAATATCCACCTGGAGGTACTTTGGTTGAACCCTGCATATAGTTTACTAAAGGTCTTTACATAAAGTCTATCTTGTTATTACTTACACCATTTGATATCATTAGGTAATTTCTATTAATAGAACATGTGTACTATACATTCCGCTAGCATTGGCATGAGGTGAGCCGGTATATTGATAAGCATCGATGCTAGGAACATTTCACTGACCTTTGTCACTTCCATTCTGCGTAGGTGATGAAACAGGATTTCTGGACCTTGCAAATGCACTCATAAGAGGAAGAGATCCTGGCCGATGATTCCTAGGCCTGTCAGATGACACAGAAATAAGTCAATTCCAAACCTGTAGATGATCATGGTCTAAATACTGGAACACATTTATCAATAAGGCAAAATCAAATTAAATATATTTTTTCTAGAGAATATTTTTTACAAGAAAAGTACATTGACCCAACTGGGTCTAAATAACTCTACTGAAAAGTGCCCCAGTGATAAAATAAACAGCAAGTGCAGGGCTTCTAAAGCAACCAGAAACATTATATGACAGAAAAGGGAACCTACCAGCCAGGTCTGATACGGCTAATGAGTTTTAGTGATATACCAGCTCTAATGCTGATAATAAGCAAACTGCAGGATGGCAGACAAATTATACTTACAATATCTGATACCTACTTTGATAAATGTGTTCCAGTGCATGTACTGTTTTAAGCTAGGATCGCATGGTCGAAAGAACTGTCTTTTTTCCCTCACATTTTTGTAAAATGAAGTGGATTAGACACAGGAGAATATGAGATAGCAGAGTAGGGCAGCTTAGAGAACTATTGTTCTCCAGGCAGAGACGTATTAGTAATATACACACTGTCTGCCAAAAAGAGATGTCAGAAGAAGGTCAAGTAAAAGCTGTGCTTTTTTCTGATCTCTGTTCTATCCTGCTATGTCCTCTGTCTCTCTCATCTCTCACCTGTTTGTATACAGGAGCCTGATAAGGAGAGATGGTCCTTCGGGCAACTGCGTGAACAAGCCCATGCAATGGCTTCTTAAATTTTGTTTTACTGTGCACAATATTTTCATATTCCTCCCATTTACTATAGGAAGATGGGCATCAAAAACATACAAGGGCAGTCTGACATGTATGCATCATCTGACCTCATCACACAAATGGATTAGCCAATGGGTCCATGAACAGGAGTGGCCTGCCAGCTGAAAGGCCTGATTCATATGCATGCCCCTAAACAGCCATACATGCTAGCCTGGGAACAGGATTTAAACATGGTAACCTCTGAAGAGATATGGAAGCAACGCATTAGGGCGACGACTCGGGGATTGTTGAATGTATCACTACTGGAGGCTAATTTTAAAGTCTTCTCTAGGTGGTACTTGGTGCCATCTAGACTGGCTCGTATGTTCCCAGGATCGTCACCTTTGTGTTTCCAGGGATGCGGGCTTGGGGGCACCATGTACCATGTATGGTGGTCGTGTCCTTGCGTTTGTAGATTCTGGGGAAAGGTTCTCAATTTAATAGTTCGGGTCATGGGTGTGCGCGTTCCTAGGGACCCCGGGTATGCCCTCCTTAATGAGGCCGTCCCCGGGGTCTCGGGGCACGGTACACAATTGATATTCTTTATATTTTTGGCAGCTAAAATCACCATTGCTAGGGCTTGGAAAACCACTAGGATACCATTGAGGCAGGGGAAGAATAAGCTGTCTTGGATCATGACCCATGAAAAGCTAGCAAGTATTATTGCGGATAAAGTCACACAATTCGATCAGATCTGGGGGCCCTGGCTGGCCTATACAAGTCCTACAATAATGTAATGACATAAGGGGGGGAAAGGGAAGGGAAAGAGAAGGAAAGGGAAAGAGAAGGGGGAAGGAGGTAAAAGAAAAGGGTAGAGTTTGGACCTTAACCCATCCCGACC
>NW_017306528.1:776266-787453 GCF_000935625.1 Nanorana parkeri
TTTTTTTTTTTTTTTCCTTTTTTTTCTCCCCTTGTGAGTAATGGTGTGTTTTGTGATTTTGTGTGTTGAAGAAAACAATAAAACTTTTGAAATCCTGATTCATATGCATGGAAAGCAGAGGGAAAGGTAGTACTGATGGAGGCTGCTGGTATTTAAAGTATGATTTTTTGGCACCACTGTTTTGGCATTGGTAAGCAAAATCTCTTAATGTACAATCAATCAAATCAGCCCTATAGCTTCTTTTACCAGGCCGTGTAACAACCAGTCATTGTTTACTTCAAATATTCAGCCAAGTTAAAAAAAAAAATGATTCTAAGATTTCCCCATAGCCAAGCTTGGCTATCTGTAACTAACAGAAAAATAGAAAAGTGGATGCAATTAGCCTCATTAGATATTTCATAAAACATTCCTGATGTATAATTAAGTACACACTAAAAAATGTTCAGTAGCTATTTTATAAATACAAACTTAGTATGGTAACCACTCATCCTCATTTCTCCTTTGCATGTACCGGTTTAGCAAATTCTTGATATCCCTGTGCAAACATTTTGCACTGAGGTCTGAGGCATGCAACCACTTGCACTTAAACTAAAGTCAATACAATGCAAGTGCTAGTGAAGATTTTGCTATTGCAAATAACCTTGTTCATAAAATTGCAACTATAATATATTATTTAACTATGTAGTGATTGTTCTGTCCTTGGAAATCAGGTTCTGTTTAGGGTAAAATCTTGTAAACTCACTTCTGATAAAATGGAAACAGTAAATGTAAATATAAACACATATATATATATATTGAGCACTGCAACTCATTTTCACAATAATATTTTTCAATAAACAACACTCACCAGTCTTCTGGGTCACAGTCCCGGAAGCCCTTTGCAAAGGGATTGCTAGCAATTTTAAGTTGGGTGATCTAGGGTGAAGTAAAAAAAAAATGTATTAGTTATTCAGCAAGATGTCATTTCAATTTTAAAAATGATGTACTGATTTAGGGCCGGAATTGGTCTAGAAAGAGATTTCCCAGTCACATTAACCTTGCAAAATAGCTGAATCTCTGCAAAGCACAATGTTTTATTTCCTTAAAATTTAGTCAAAAATGTTGCCATTTTGGTGAAATCCATTAGAGCCAATAGGGAAGATGAAATGAAGGTGGTTATTAAAGGTGCAATGGGTTTTAAATGGCTCCTGAGGGTTATGGAAGCTTATTTTCGCTATCCTGCACCTAGTCCTATGCGAAAAACAGACCCTAATTATTTTACATATTTTTTCACAGAAGAAAAAAGAGTGAAAAATAAATTAAAAATGATGGTACACAAATAACATTTAAATACACACAAAGGTGAAATTGTGCAGCAAAAATCAAGTAAGTCCCATGTAAAGTGTACATTTACAATTCACACAAGTATGTGCTGCAGTTCATGAATTCTGAGTGCCTGTGTTTATGAATTATCATAAACTTTAGATTATTTACCAAAACTACCAGAATTGCAAAGTGATTCACACTTATGAATGCATTCAGAGCCATGAAACAGTGACATTTAAGCGTTCTTACTTCCCACCTATTAAAATTTAAAAAAAAAACACTTGTCCACAGTAATGACTTTTCATATTTTATTTTTCCTGAGCTAATTTGAAAATATAAGAGTATAACTAGCTGGTATAGGCTCTGGCTCTGTTTTCTTTATTGCAATTTTTATACATTAAAGTGTCTTCATTTACAGTAAAATTATAATGTTTTTTGGTCCATTTTTTTTATTTCTAAAAAATCATCATAAATGAACATTTAATACAGGCCGCGCCAATGATACTGCATGTGGGCAGGTGAATCTCTTCTAAAAAGAGAACCAGGGAGGGGGGAATCACGTATCTGAATTTTAAATATGAATTTCAGCTTGAGCTATTGATCTCTATACAGTGCAGGCTTTTTTTCAGCAAATCAGCTAATGCTAGCCTAACAAATGTGTGAAAAGAAATCCAGAGCACCACCTGCTGGCTGGAAATATACATGCACTGTCACATTATTGAAGTTGGACTGAAGGATCAGTGACAAGCTGCAACTGATAAGTGTGTGTGAATAGAAACTAAGGCAAAGTGAAAACAGGTGTATGTCATACTAGCAAACCCCTTGCTGGCGACAATCCCTAGTAACAGAATGGCTAGAAAAAAAACATTAAAAAACGAATTGTTTCTATGTCATCATTTACTTACTGGCCAGTACAGCAAGACATCACTGCCTCAATGTCGAGGGAGATGCTGCATTGTTCCATCCAGTGAGGAAGTGACAAACTGTTGTTCTGGTCAGCTAGGGAGCCATGCAGTAGAAACAGGCGAGTGCCTTTTTGCCCTCTCTAGTGATCACATCGATAGTGAGCTCCTGCCAGCAGAAGGATCGCTAGTGTGACATACATCTAATAAGACTTGGCTGGAAATCTAAACATTATATGCAATATTTATATGCCAAACATGATATGCAATATTTATAGGCAATATTTCATAATTGCCTGAGTAAAAAAAAGAACAAACACATTTTTAATTATGTATCCTGAACCTATCAAGAAATATAAATACAATAACAAAAATACTAAAGGAGTAGAAAATGTTTACTTAGCAATATGAAGCTGTGTGTGTATGTGTAAGGTAAATTTATTTTTATTTAATTTCCCCTGCACATGATTGGGGAGCGCACAACTTCACTATTTTAAGTGCTTCCCAAACTCCCTCAGTACAGTAAACACAACAGCTCAAGCTGGGGAGAAAGTTAGTACTTATTACTACATTTTCTAAGACTCAGTGGTGTTGATTTACTAAAGAGGTCTTTTTTTCCACTTAACCCAGTGAACCTTTGCTCACATTAAACACCCGCTTGTTTCCAGGAGAATGTAAAAAGAATTTCCATTGCATTAGCTGAATGGAACACAGATTCACTGGGTTAACTAAAAAGGTTACACCTTTATAAATCTCCTTGAATGTATTTATATTAGCCTCATATAAAAAATGACCAGCTGCTTCCTTTCCTTGGACACTGGGGGGAAGGAAGGTTATTTACTATAAAGCAAAATTCTATTGACTTCCAAGGCCTAATCAGTAAAGGGAAAATATCTGGTCAACCCCATTTAGGTTAGGAAATGTTTTTATCAAAATAATATAACTTTTACACTAGCCCCATGTTCTGTGGTGTAGAAAGATAAGGGGAATTATATTTTTTATTTTTTTATTTTTTATTAAATAATATTTATATATACAACAAATTGTAATTGACAAGGCTCATTTAAAACATCCAATATGGATTTTTAAAAATGAAAGCATTTTGCAAACGTAAATATAAAGAATTAAAAAAAACATAATCTCAATTACTGTTTTGTAACTTTCATTTGCTTGTAACTTTTTAGGAAACAGTTTTGTAAAATTCCTCCCATGTAAAACCTTTAAAAGCTAATTATTAGATGCTGGGGTAAAACAGGTCAGCTGGTGCAAGGCTGGTCACGCACAGGCTGATCATCTGGTAGGAAATTCTACAAAAATCAGGCGAACCAAACACTAATCACAGCCATCAGGGTACAAAACTATAACTGAAGATTCATAGAAAAAGGAGCTGCCAGATTTTTAGAAAATCAGTTTCTGTGGACAATCAATTTTGAAAAATGTTATCATTACAAAGAAACATTAAGGGCATATTTACCAATGATAAGCCAACTCAAACTCATTATTTCCTTGGTATTTATATGCCTGCAAATAGCTCCTTGTGACACCAAACTAACACAGGATTGAAATTTCAAAAGCCCAGTAGTTGGTTCTGTTTTAGCATCAAAGCTGATATTTTTCTAGTGAGCCATATAAATGTCTGTTTTGCTTTTGGGACACTGAAATGATTAAAAAATAGGACCAAAAAGGCAGGTTCCTCATAAATACACCTAGCATGACTGACACTAGTATTCTTGGGGCACTAACAATGAACAAATGTGCTCAATTTGATTCAACGCCAATTCTTTTAATAGAAACAAAATCGATAAACTAAAATTTTAAGTTACAATTGCATTAAATTCAATGGGGGATTATTTTAAGGTCACATGTTGGTCAAATGAAGCACTATAGAGGACATTTGCTATCACCAAAAACATAAAAAATGTAGGCATTTCATACAATTGTGAGTACCACATTGAAAATACATAAATCCTTTAAATTACAGGTTTGGGAGGTGCCCTAAAGCTCTATGTGGTATTACAAACCCACCATGGTTTCCAGGCACAGCGTCAGTGACAATAGAGCTATGCAGCCCATATTTGGCTATGGAATCAAAGTTGTTCTTTTAATTCTTAGCTAGGGGCACCCTAAACTACTTTTATTTGATTCATTTCAGTCAAAAAAAAATTCCTGGTAGTTTTAGCAGCTGCAAGGGTGTTTTTAAGACCAAGTAGTGCTCCAGGCATTATGGGTTGGGCCAAAAGCTGTCAACCATAATTTTCAATAATTCTAAAATTTTTATCTAATTAGAACTTAGAAAATTCATATTGAATTTGTGCTTATCCCAAATTTGTACCTTAACACTAGTGGGAGCACTATTTACAAAAACCCCACATTATTTTGAGCCATAAGGGGACATTTTTCTGGAGTTTTTTTTAATCTCTCAAAACTTTTCCCTCGTAAATGCAATCATCCCATCATAAACCTGCAAGATTTTTTAAAATTGGAATTAAAAGTCAAAGTCCCCACCAAATTTTTTCTAGAGGTTGAATAAATAGAGATCTCACAGAAAATACTGAGGATAATTTACTAAATGAACAAAGAACATTCACTTAGTAAATGGTATAAATGAAGCTATATTCATTTCAATCATCCAATCATGGCAAGGGAAAATCCTGTTTTTTGTCAAATTGCCCTACACACTACTGAGTATTCAGAAACGATTGATTTTGACAGTGCAAGAAAACAAAACATCTGGGACTGTCTATTGCTGCAAATTCAAGCCTTGGAACATTGATTTCATTGCCAAAGCTCCCTTCATAAATTCAGGGAAGTGGTGAATTTATGTTGGAAAACAGATTACTGAGCTTGATAAATCTGCCCCTTAAATAACAGGACACTTATGATCTGAAAGATATCAGCTCAATTAGTTCAAAGTCCCAAATATCAGGCGGGGGGAAACCTACCCCTTTAAATTGTATACATCACAAAACAATCAAAACTTTTAAGTTACTATCTTTGGCTTTCTTAAGTTTATGTCAATAAAAATTAGTAAGTCCTTCCCAAACTTTGCCAAAACCACTAAACGTTTACAAGAGTTAGCCTGGTACTAGACAGATTAAACTGGTAAATAATGAGCAAATCAATTTTCCAACAGGGTGAAATGTCATTTGCGGAAGATATTATCAAGGTAAAAGATTACAAAAGGTGGCAAGCAGCACCTTTTGAAAACCAAAATCAGAACAACAAACGCCAGCTCGGCATAACGCTCGATTGACGCAAAGCAATCATTCACATTTTTTAGGTTTCATATTTTTCACAGTCTGGTAAATCTAATTTGCATCCCTAAATCTGTCACATTGGAATAAAACAATTTAAAAAATCACCTTGCTTATGTGGACAAACCCATTCCCCAATAAATACAGAAAATAAATACTGGTGCCTTTTTTTTTCTCCCTAAGTTATGACTAAAGCAGCTTACATAGCCATAAACCTGACAGTATACATACAGCATAACAACTAGTAGCCCATGGGCTAAGTAAGCAGTTTGGCCAATCTGCAGAGGAACATATGGTTCTTCTCTTTAAGAAAAACAAAAAAAACTATCTTGTAACGCTAGCTGGAGGAGAAAGCAGACAGGCTGCTGGGAGAATAGGAGGGTGTGTTATGCACTTGTAAGAATACGCCACATTACATCGATGGGTCACCAGCAGAACAGCTAAGACAAATCGCTGGCTAAATCATACGTGTGTATTTATTTAATTCATCTGGGACAAGGCAGGGCATTTTCTATATTTAAGTAAATCCGTGGATAAAGTATGTGATTGTGAGTTTCCGGAATGGGTTGAAAAACAAACTTTAAGCCCTTTCAGTGACAGTTTCAGACTTTAGAGGTCAAAGTGATAGAAACCAGGAGAGAGGCAGTGAGAGGGGGAGAGAGAAAGAGAGCAGCTGTCCCAGGTCATCAGGAAAATGCCAACCTCACATGAGCACTGCACACACCACCTCTTTCTCTGCAAACCGGTAACATTATGCTCAGAAAATCTGTGCACAGCACTCACAGATGGGAGCACAGAGCTCTCATACATGGAAGGACACAGCACCAATAGATGGAAGGACACAGCACCAATAGATGGAAGGACATACCACCAATATATGGAAGCACACACACAGCACTCATAGATGGAAGGACATAGCACTCATAGATGGAAGGTCATAGCACCAATAGATGAAACCACATAGCACTCATTCATGGAAGCATACAGCATCAATAGATGGCAGCACATAGCACTCATAGGTGGAAGCACATAGCAGTCAGAGATGGAAGCACACAGCACTCATAGATGGAAGCAGAGAACACTCATGGAGGGAAGCACACGGCACCAATAGATGGAAGCAGACAGCAGTCAGAGATGAAAGCACAACGCAGTCAGAAATGGAAGCACACAGCACTCAGAAATGGAAGAATGCAGAACCAATAGATGGAAACACATAACACTTATAGATGGAAGCATATAGAACCAATAGATGGAAGCACAGAGCACCAATAGATGGAAGCACATAGCACTCAGATGGAAGCACACAGCACTCATAGATGGAAGCACATACCACTCATAGATGGAAGGACATAGCACCAATGGATGGAAACACACAGCAGTCATGGAAAGAAGCACAGAACAATCGTAGATTGCAGCTCAGCGCTCATAGATGGAAGCATGCTGCACTCATTGGTGGAAACACACAGCACCAATAGATGGAAGCACACAAAAAGCATAGATGGTAGCACACAGAGCTCACTGGTGGAAGTGCACAACAATAGATGGTAGCACACAGCGCTCACACAGAAAAGCGTGCAGCACTCATGGATGGAAGTAGGCAGCACTCGTAGATGGAAGCACACAAAACTCATACATGATAGCACACAGCACTAACAGATACAAGCACACAGCACTTATAGATGGAGGCAAGCAGCACTCATGGATGGAAGCAGGGCTGGTACTAGACTATTTTGCGCCCTAGGCAAGAGCAGCTACTTGCACCCCTTCCTCCTGCGTCGCAACCCCCATTATAGTGGCAGCACCGGCTATGGATAGAAATATGCAGCACTCATAGATAAAAGCACACAGCCTTTATAGATGGAAGCATGCAGCACACATATATAGAACCACGCAGCACTCATGGGTGGAAGGAAGCAGCACTCATAGATAAAAGCACAAAGCCCTCGTAGATGGAAGCAATCAACACTCATGGTTAAAAGCACGCAGCACTCATGGATAAAAGCACACAGCACTCGTAGATGGAAGCAATCAACACTCATGAATAAAAGCGCATGGATAAAAGCACACAGCACTCATAGATACAAGCACACAGCACTCATAGATACAAGCAAACAGCACTCATAGATAAAAGCATGCAGCACTCATGGATAAAAGCATACAGCACTCATAGATGGAAGCATGCAGCACTCATAGATGGAAGCACGCAGTGCTCATGAATGGAATCACATATCCCCTCCTGGCCGTGCAGATCCTCTCACTTGTTCTCAATGAGCCTCAGTTAACTTGTTTATTGAATCTGATGGCTTTGAAGAGCTGTCTGCCTGCGTATGTACTACAAGCCTCCTATTTCTACACTCCTCCTTCTAATATGACTGTGATAACTGAGAATAACTTAATTAGGGTATGAGGATAAGAAAGGCTCATTTACTTTTATAACAGACAGTCCTGCTAGAAGCCTGCATCCATTTAGATGCAAGGACAGGCTTCTGCTGCTTTATTTGCAGTTGTTTACCTGATTAAATTAGTGGAAATTGACCAGTGATGGGCACTTCCTTTGTGCTAGGTTTGTACATGGGGATTGGCAAATCTAGGTAAACAGAAAAGCAGATTTGTCCAAACACAATTTGATTGACATTTCACAGTGGGGAAGCAATAGGAGTCAAAGTAGAGTGGGTCTAGGGTTTACGTAGGTAATGGTATCCCTCTGGGTTTCAGAGTTGTTTTTTCTTCCTAGTGACTGGATTTCTGCAGTGTTTGGCTCCTGATGTCCATCAGTGACTGAACCCTCTGCTCCCCATTTCCTGCTCTACATGGCCAAGTGCTTTAGCAGATGCACAGTCAGCAGCTCCAAGCGCAGGACAACCTCTGCTAACAACATATAATGGTGTGGTTATAGTACTGCTACCAGGACCACAGGAGTGCCCAGACTCCTGACATACAACACCATTTCCTCAACAATCTCTGTAATCTCTGTACAAGGAGTGAGAACATTTATAACAAAATTAATACTCAGATCTGCAGTAGAGGGAATTTGTTATGATGTAGTACAGCATCAATACAGATGTACCCAGCCTGCAATGAATGATACAAACGTAAGAAAATACACTCTCCCCTTACCTCATGTACCTATATCTGAGAAAAACACAGACCTCTCCCTGCCTTATGTACCTATCTGAGAAAAACATAGACCTCTCCCTGCCTTATGTACCTATCTGAGAAAAACATAGACCTCTCCCTGCCTTATGTACCTATCTGAGAAAAACACAGACCTCTCCCTGCCTTCTTCCAAGAAGTGTTTTCCTAAGTGAATTTGACATATTTAAATGTCTTTATTGATCGCTGGAAAATGAGAACAGTCAAAGGAAAAGTCTACTTATTTGTAAACGATCATCTCTCTTTTCTTCTAGACTCAGAGCTGTGTTTTGCTAGTAGTGGCTGCTCTGCATTATGGTTAAGCAGCTTTTTTTCCCCCCTCCTTCTACTTTTCCGGGCCATCATCCATCATTGGGAAGGCTCTGATAAATGATGCATTGGAAGCGGTAATAAACTCCAGAAATACTCACTCTGTGGTTCTGATAGGCAGTCACTGCGGTGAAACGGGTTTCCTCAAACACAAATGTCTTAAAGTTCTCTTCTGCATATTTCTCACTGTCCTTCCTGGGGTCCACATACACCACATGAAAACGGGGCTGATATCTGTGCATGGAGTTCAGGATGATCTGCAGGAATACAAGAACACATTTATCACCCGATCACCAGGACTGGATCAAACACACTCTATGATATGCCTTCAAAAACCAAAGGGATTGTGGTAAAGTACAATCATTGTAACATCGGATTCACTTCGCTGCTTCATGCCCAACTTTCAAAGGCATTCCCTATTCTTTTGTTCCAAATTTTACTTTGCACCCCTGTCTTATGTAGGCCCTGAACTACTGCCCTACTCAAGTCACTGCCCTGGACACACATATCACCTATCTTTCTGGCCATCTCTACGTTCTCTTATCAAGGCAAATCAATATGTAAAGGTTATGCATATAGTTAACATAGCAAAGTACATTTCTAGTAAATAAAATCATATTTGTATATATATATATATATATATACACACATACATACAGTATATATTGGTTGCAGAACTCTTATTATCCAGTATCCAAACACTGATGTAAGTGTTCAAGTTTAAATGACATGACTACTAAGATAAATATTGTTACAAAGAGAACTCAAGTCGAAACATTTGTAACAAATGTGTAACAAGTTAGTCTAACACAAAACACACAATTGCATAAATAATAATAGTTGTTATTATTATTATTATTATTATTATTAAGTAGTAGTAGCAGTAAGTACTGTTCTACAGGTCCAGTACGCCGATTCCTGATTTGTGTGTACACACAGCATCCAGCGCACTTATAATGACTCATTTATTACAATTGCTTCAATTGTTTTGATTTGAGTTCTATTTTCTCTTAGTAACAACATTGTTTCCTGGATAGTTCTGTCATTTAAACTGTCATTGCTACCCTGTTATTAGGATGTGTGATTTGTTGGCTTGCAGAGCGGAGCACAACCAGAAACTGTTGCCTGTATTTTGATCCTTCGGATTTAATAAAACGATTAACGAACGTTACAACCTGGACTTTTGGTTTCCTGTCCAAAGAATAGTTTTGCAGATATCCCGGTTATGAGCACTGTCTGATCCTATGTGCTGGCAACCACCTCTATCACTTAACTAGCCATCCGTGTGACACAATGAGGCTGATTTACTAAAGGAGTTGAGACTCTTGACTCACAAAATAATTTGATTAATAATTGTAACTATCCAATCATATAAAAATCAAATCCGTTTTACCTTAGAATACCCAGTCATGTGCAGATGCTTTCTACATAAATAAAAAGGAATAATCACACACTTTTTGATTGAAGATTATCTACTCCTTAAATCATCTCAAAGATAGAGGTGTAGGATTCCAATGCTAGAAAGTGGCTGGTAGCTTAATAACCACAAGCCGATTTCCCAGACATATGTTGTATGTGTACTCACAATAAACATCAGCTTTGGAGTGAAAAGCTCCAGCGAATTTCAAGCATTACATTTCTTGAACGTAATCCATGTGTTTTCAGTTATAAGTCCCCAGCTCCAGTTGGAACTTGTGACAGATGCCCAGATGAATATATCAGATTAATAGAGCTATGAGTCGATGACTCCAGTGAGTCTAAACCTTGTTCCCCCCAATCCCCAATTCACACTCACATGTCCGTTGTCGTCCAGTAAATTGTTGGTCAGTTTCAGCTTGTCGAAGGACACGATTTGTTTCATCCATTGGGCGCCTTTGGCTGGGGAGTCCGGGTGATAATGGACCCTCCCGGGGGTGGCCGGGTCAGCTTTGCCTGCCACCAACCAAGACGAGCTGTGGAAAGCATACCTGTAATACAGAGAGCAAGGCCATGTCATCACTCACTATTAGCAGGTTATACCGCATGTCATAGTCTGCATGGGGGAGCCCCAGTGTTCAGGGGGGCAGTAACATGGGGTGTGTGTATGTGTACCCAGTGAGTCATGATTTTGAGGCTAATTTACTTAAGGAGTTTAAAATCCTCACATAATAAATTGTGTGACTATTGACTTCAATTATTCAATCATCTGAAAAGCAAATTCCTATATAATTATCTCATCCATGCATGATTAGATAATAGAAGAGAAAATGCACACAAAGGCTATT
>NW_017306528.1:787493-789055 GCF_000935625.1 Nanorana parkeri
AGACTTGTGTCATTAATATACAGAATGTGTAAATATATTCATGTTATAATTAATGCGATGTGTACTTGAATTCCTGTTCTTTGCACAATTCCTTGAATGAATACAGAACATATGTTTTCTGTGAAATGACTTGTTGGCCTTCTCCAGCCACTCGGGGACATGACATAATAAATATCCTGGAGAAGCTTCTTCGATAGAAATAACAGATCAGTAAATTATGGATTGTGTTCAATAGCATTGCTTTCCAAAAATGATGTATCACTTACAGGAATGAGGCTCATTATGTGGAGATCCCAAAATGTTTAATCCAAGCCTAATTATCTACATGTGACATCACCCTTGTCCTATCTGCAATGACATCAGCAGCTTCAAATCCTTCCCGGATCTTGCCCTTCCATATATGTACACAGATACGATTGTAGAATTCGTGCGATCTGACAGTGTGATTGTTATTACTACGCTGTCTATATTACTTATGTATTGTTATTACTACTTGCTGCTGCTACTTGTCATCCCAGCCCCTGGCTGCCCCTGATGCAGTCCTCTTTATTCTGCCCAGGTAGGTTTCAAATAAACAGACATTTTATGGAAAAATATTTCCTGGCCTGCCTGATTATTTGAAAATAACATATGTTGGCAGGACTAGCGAACAAAGTACAATTCATACCTCAATGTCATATGTAATATAAAGCGACAGAATTCTGCTTGTGAAATGAAATCGTTGTCGGTAACATACACTGTAAAAGTGATAATATAGCAAATGTTACATTCATAGGACCACACAGGATAATATATCTTGTTTCTGCTGACGGCAATAAAATATAAAGGAACTGATTGGATAACGGGGTAATTTTCCCAAGCCTAATACCCAACCAGAATCCAGAAAAGACATTGGTAATTCTCCTAACTCGGTATAAGAAGGCTGGCATCAAATTACTCCTTTAGTATTTAATTACAGCAGCATGAATTGACATCTAGAGGTATATGATATAAATATTTAAAACAAAATATAAAAAGTATGGAGGAGCTATATATATATATCCACCAGTATTTTCTATATGTATGTTTTTCCAGGAATCCCATATGGTTTTAGGAATACACCAAGGACATGTTTCTTACAATACATATTAATGTGTATTCGTATTTTATAAAAATTGTATAATTATGCTCAATGCTCAAAGCTTTAACACAAGGGTAAAGAGATGTTCTTTTATCAGCCACTTGACTGTAACTTTCCAATCTCATTGGGCTAAAAATAACTGTCACTTAAAAAATAAGCGTCAATAGTGTGTTCGATTTGCGAATAGAGCCAAATGTAACAAACGAAATCCTTCCTCTACATTAGGAGTCACATCTAGGGGATCCCATAAAAGCCGTCCTTATATAAGTGATATAAGGTATGCGCTGTGTATTATAAACACAAACACACAATTGCATACACACACATATATACATATATATATATTTATATATATATATTTAAATACACATTTAAAAAAATTTAAAAATTTACATGTATAATTTTAAAATATCAAAAAAAAATGACATCTACAATATTCCTA
>NW_017306528.1:789722-791027 GCF_000935625.1 Nanorana parkeri
ATATATATATATATATTTCTGGGTATAATAGAAGGAATTATAGGCTACAAATAAATAAATCCTATATTTACCATACATATATTCTTTACACATATACTCACGTAAACAAAAACAATTTAAATAAGCTGATATCAACAAAAGGTAAAACACAAAGCCACACATAACAAATAATCATATTAATAGCTGCATCCTACCATGACCTTTAGTATGTATCTGAATGGTCCCCTAAGGAAATAGTAACTTTCTCACCGATAGCGTTTATCGTCCACTGGTACAAAATCCATTAATAACATGTAATCAGCCATAGGATCCATCCCGAAGATTTTCACCTGGAAGGTGGGAAACATTCGCCTGTCAGGGGAGGAAAGAAGGAGCAGTGAGCAGAGTACAAGTGACCCAGACAGCGGCTGTCAGGTACACTACAATGTGCTAATGAGAACAACTCCTATAGCGTTTTGTACAATTATTTAAAAGAAGCAATCGGATTTGTATCGTTCATCTCCGTTCCCTGACATTGCTCTAGATTGATGAGTGTCGCTGAAAAGCTTTAATTGTAACCTGCACGAGGATTTGGTATCCATTTCAAAGCGAATGCAGGGCAGCCACTAACTCCAGGCTAAACTGAGTGTATCCCTGATAACAACAATCTTCCTTATCTCTGACCAAACTCAAGTGCTGTTTTTATTTTGACTGCTGTGGCATGCCTTATTGAGATCTGAGTTTTCCAGATCTGGAAGAATGTGTGTAAGAGTCTATTGATTCCCCCCGCTGTGTGCATGTATTTATTTAGTGTGTTGTTGAGGAAATGCACTAGTGAAGGTTGTGTGGATAAGAAGTGGAGACAGGGCAGGAATGTCGATGTGTTTTTCCACTGTCCATCTCCAGCCTAGGACTGGGCTCTCATGGATGCCATTGCTCAGAATGGAGTGTCAGCAGAACAATGCAGGGAAGGACAGCTCACACAGACAGACCTGCCGCACAGAACACGCATTTTCCTGATCATTTCCATTTCTGAATGGCGCTTTTAACTAATTTACCCCTCAAACAAGTTTCCATGAGCTCCCAATGTAACAAGATGTCATGTCACACATTCCTGGAAGACTGGCCCTAAACAATGGCAGCAGTCCCCTCGGCCAGGTCCCCCCTATTCTACCTGGATTTACAGCCTGGTAATTGGAGATGGCAGAGCTGTTGACCCGGTCCCCGTGTGAATTATTGAAGCACTTTCTTCAACTGGAGCTTATTTCATTTACCTACAATGGAAAAGTATTATACAGGGCCCGAGCTATCTTCCTGGCCTATTTC
>NW_017306528.1:791040-792523 GCF_000935625.1 Nanorana parkeri
AATTACAGCTGGGTGTAATAGTTTACGGTCACCTTACATTCTGATTTATATTTTAAAGATATATAAATTGAATGGAATAGGATATATATATTGAAAATAAGCATATGTGATGAATTATATACTTATTTGTATTGCGTATGTTGTAGGTGGCTTGCTAAACAAAGGTGCAGCTTGTTTGGTTATTACTTTGGGAAGCAGTGATCTTTTTAGGTAATATTTAATTAGGACAGGCCACAGCCAATATTATTGCATGTAACAAACATTAGAATCCCTGTTCTGAACTGTACATTATTTATGTATTTGTGAGGCACCTCCTGTAGATTTACCCAAATAGAGACAAAAGGCAGCTCTGAAAACCGCTGGGGCTCCCAGTGTGATCCAAATGCAGCCAGCACGAAAGGGTTACAGATGTGCTAAGTCCTTATCATGTAATAATTAGATCGGTCCTTAGGTGTGACACTGATTAGATTTATTTAGGTCGATTGAGAGTTGCAATGTTCAGGCCCAGGAATTGTTAGCTGAATGCCTCCCATTTATTGAATGAATTTAGAGTATGCTGTTGTTTCATCGGATGAAACTGAACTCATTTTTGTACAGCAGGGGCTGGAAGGGTTAATGTGTGCCGGCTAGGAGACCCAACTGTACATGGCTGTGGTGTGAAATTAAAAGAACATTTTTCAACCCCCATGTCATGCATTTTGTTTCTGCTTTCACGGGAAGCTTTTCCTATCTGCCTCGCCTAAACTGACCCATTCTGCTCAATCACCTGTTGTGAACTAATTGGATTCAGTAACTTGGAATAATATTTACTCTGAGCTTCGAGGGGGGAAAATGAGCAAACAGAGGAACTAAATACCCAGCCAGGCTCAGGTCACATCTCCAATCAGGCTTGTGCAGGAGAAGTGACCCTTCAGGCATTATACTGGGCCAGGTTCTGGCGAGTTCTATTCATGTCTTCCAGAATTCAATCCCAACACCAGAAATGTAGCGAACTAATGCTGGAAAAGGGACACAGGCATGCCAGGGTTTTCCAGGAGCACACACAGCTGCTGTGATACCATTAGCTACTAATAGTTATTATAATAGAGCGATTCCATTTTATGGTGCTTGTGTTTCAAAAGTGTCCCATCAAAAGCCATTACTTTTGTCCATACGTACATTTTATTTTATTTCCTGAAGCACAAGCATGGGCCACAATTTCCATCAAGATCTATATTTTAAACTGCCATATGCAATAATATGTATGTGTGTGTCTGGATCTATTAATGTGAAATGTAAAAATAACAATCATATAAATGTAAAGTATTCTATTCTGCATCAACAGTTACAAAAAAATATTACTTGGCAAATGAGCAAATGAGCAGAATTTATATGTACTTGGGAAAAACAAGGAACAAGCTTAGGGATGCTGAGAGGGGAATATAGTATGTTAGTATGGTATGAAATGATATAACATTTATTTATATTATCATAATATATTATC
>NW_017306528.1:792584-801698 GCF_000935625.1 Nanorana parkeri
TATATATATATATACATATATATACACACACACACACACACACACACTCATATAGATATAGTGAGAGATAGAGGGGGAGAGAGTAACTTAAGTTCAGTTATCCAGTCATATGTTACAAAGCACATGTCTGTTTATTTGGTCTGCACATGATTGAATAACTGAAGTGAATATTTGACACAATTGATTGTGTGAAAATTCTCAACCTCTTTAGTAAATGAGCCCTGTAGTCTATATATTTTTTATGATCATACTGAATTCTGTCACATTTGCACTCAATGCTGGTAATTGCAGAGATTGCTTGGATCTGTCACTTTATATGAATCTATGGAATAATAAACATGATGAACACCCAGGAGGATTTGAAGTAATACAGGGGAAAGAAGTAAATCATTTAAGTAAGGAATCCACAGCGTGTCTTGATCTCTGGCATTGTCCTGAAAGCCTCCTTGACGTGGGAACTGTTGCTGTGTTTTAACACCAGCTTATCCTGTCCTGTCCTGTGCAGCCCAGACTCTTACAAAGCAGAAATCTCGCCATTTTCTGCAATAATCCTAGGGGTCTTTATATTGGTGTGCCTGGGTGGTGGCGAAGATTTCACGAGGAATTAATGAAATGAAAGCATCTCTGTTAGTAAACACACACTGCCGGATCAACCTTTCACTTTGTGAATGTTCTATGACAATCCCTCTTAAAATACTGAGGCTGGTTTACTGAAGGAATCGAGACTGCTCACACAATAAATTGAGTTCATTTCAATTATATAATCATGTGCAGGGGAAATACGTAAAGAGGAATTAGTTTTTTTTTAGATGATTGGTTATTTGGTGCATATGCACACTATTAAAGTGAATATCCAAACAATTTATTATGTGAACATCCTCAACTCTTAGACAATCAGGCTCAATATGTCTATAGATATGTGCCTACTTCGCTCCAGCAATGCACTAAAAGCCAATCTAGCAAGTCAGGGTTTTTCTGGGTTAATAAAATGTTTCCAGATGAACATTTATGTTTTATTTTTATCGCGATCTGCTTGCGATTTGTGGTCATTAAAGCGCGAAATATTCGCTCTATGAAATCATCTTACTAAAATGGTCAGATTTTCCATTGCTAGCTCCCAGCCTTCCACCCCCATGCTCCTCTCAGGCCTTGAAGTTGGAGCTGTGCTCTGTCCTGGACTGACCAGGGAACAGGTTGTAAAGAAGGACCAGCAGCCCATGGCCAGGGAAAGAGATCATCTCAGTGCCCAGCTGGTTGAACTCATCCCACAGCGCCTTCATCTCCAGCTGGACGGTGATGTTGGCCACCTTGGGGTTCTTCTTGATCGGGGCTTTGCTGCTGTTGGAGCTGCTGCTGCCCGGGGTGGAGGAAGAGGAGCAGCTGGAAGACGAGGCTCCACTCTCTGGCTCCGGACACGCGTGGCTGGAACCCGGTCCGAAGCTGTATGAATGCTGCGCTGCGGAGCACGGCTCATAGTGGGCTTCGTGCTGGCTGTAAGGGTCGCCCGGCGATGGGGAGAGGTGGTAGCCTCCTGAAGCATTCAGGCTGCTTAAGCTGTTGGCTGTGAAAGCTGCAACATCGCAAAAGTGAGATAGCTGGGTGAGCCAGGGGCTGGAAATTGCTGAAATCATTCCAAAGAAAAAAAAAAAAAAAGAAAAGTGATCAGATAA
The DNA here is from genome assembly GCF_000935625.1 of Nanorana parkeri. Lineage (NCBI taxonomy): Eukaryota > Metazoa > Chordata > Amphibia > Anura > Dicroglossidae > Nanorana > Nanorana parkeri. Next base: position 794,255 of record NW_017306528.1, read on the forward strand.
AGTCAAAAAAACAATAGAGGGGGTGCTGAGTTCTTCTGGGGGGTATCCAAGCCGTGCTGAGGCTACCTGAGTCCAGTGTGGGAGATATGGGCTGCGAGGTGTATGGAGCTGGCTTGTCTTCCTGTACACAGGAGGATCTCCCTGATCTGCCAGCAGCTAAAGTCCCGGAGCTGCTTGGAATAAGAAGTATGGGGGCAGCATTCCTACATGGAGCAGCCAAGTGTTTGCAAGTAAATATCCCTGGTGTGTGGAGTGGGGCCCAAGCAAGCTCCTTGATGTGTGCTGTGGAAGAGCCCAGAGCTGCAGTGCTGTGTCTTATGTGGATCCTTGCTCAGACAGGCAGGGCCTCCCCTCCTGCAACAAAACCGGTTCCTATTTCTATTTAGATAAGCACACGGTGCTGGAGCATGCAGGTAATGTGCCTTTTCCTCGCCTGTGGGACCCTGATGGGATGATTGACACACAAGTGCCTCTTCTTAACAGAGCTTCCTCCTCATGACACCCACTTTTTTCAGTGCAGTTATATAAGGCGTTCCCCTTGGTACACCCCCTCCTCGCTCTCCCTTCTGCCCTCCCCTTCCTATTGTTTAAACAATAGACATACACACTTGTGTGGGGCTCCATCCACAACAAAACAAACAGGGCATTTTTCTTCAGCTAAAAAGCAAACAGCAGTCACCAATGAGGTGCCACCCCCCCCTCTCCACCCCCCTAATAGACTATGAAGGACAGGTCACTGAGCTGCGCCTCCCTGGCTATGTCATACTCATAGGTGACATTTTGCTGCTAATGACAATGATAAGCACATTGGGATGAGAAGGAAGCTGCAATGGTAGGTCTTTTAACCCAGACATATGACACATTGGGCACTTCTTGTTGTAGGGGGGCTGATCTGGTAGTGAATGGGTTACACTGTCTACTTCTTACACTGGTCGTGATTGGTGACATGTGTATGTAAAGTACATTGATCACAAGGGGGGTGACCAGGAGGAAACTAGGGGTCGCACATGTTTACTGCCTGGGATGAAATATTCTGAAATATGTACTGCCTGTGGCCCACTGAATTTTATTACAGAGGATACAGTGTTATAAACTGGAAGGTAGCACCTTATGTCTGTAATAAAATGACAATTGGTCTACTTGCTGCTTGCGATAAAAAAAAACACTTCTATATCATTTATAAGACTGGGTATGACATCATAACATAAAGATGGATTTCACAGACAGGCTATAATTTATATGGAATATTAGGGGGCTCCACATTGGCTTTACAATGTCCCACTCACATGCACACCTTGTCTCTGTATCGTACGTTGTGTTTTATTAGTTATGTGTTATACATCCCAGAATATATTTTCATAGTATTTATAGTAAATGTAAAACGTCTTGTAAATTTCAGATAAATAAATTCTGAATCCCTGTGCTGGAGGCAGCTGACAATATATGGACTGTTTAATGATGATTGGAATAATCTGACTGGTCATTAATACATCGCCATAGCCCGACCAGCACTGGGTGAGATAAGGACATTAAAGTGTTTCATTATTATTTATCGGTGTTCTTCCAGAGCTGCCAGGATATCACTGTGTTCTCTTCTGAAAATGTCCCTGTGCTGCCAGACACCGGGCACTGTCATACGGCTAACGAGATGCCAAGGAGACCCTACGATGATGACAGATAGGTGTTGGGTGACTAGTGACAGGGACACTGTAGGGTGTTGATGAGGACACTTACCCTCCATATCCCTGGTAACAGCACTGAAGTGCATTCTCATAGGGTGACACTGGAACCTGCAGAGCTTGTCCAGGGCAGCGCTTTGCTCCTCTGTGTTCACTTGTTCTGAAGCTGAAATCAGAGAGGCGATACTGAAAGCATTGGCTTTTGGGGTCAGAGGGTTGCTCAATTCCATAAGGCAGCAGAAATAGCAGCACCCCTAAACACTTTCCCCGGACCACACCATTCGAGGCAAAGGAAACTATCACTACAGAACAGGAACAAAAAAAAAATAACAATAATAAAAAATAAAAGCTACAGCAAAATAACTTTCACATGAGCTGCAACAAGTTTTGTCCTGCAAACTCCATTGTCTGTTTTCAGTGTGCAAATAGCGCGGCCCTAGGATTGCCTGGTGTATCAATGTGATTGGATTCGGTCTCCCCCAGCAGCCCTTATCTGTCCCCAGTCTCCCTCCTGAAGGCAGTAGCTGGGTGATGTCACCGGTTATCGTACAGCACTGTGTCAGTGCACCGAACTCCCGCCTCCTGGACTGCACGTTCTGCAGGATGGAAATAGAGTCCTGTCAATCAAGAGGACTGCAGAGGACACTGGACGTCATACTGGGGATGTCCGGAGCTCTCACCACCCTACACATACTACTTATTGATCATTTGTCTATCTATATGTATATAGAGGAATGGATTTCTCATTGCATGTGTTTATATCCCTATATATCTCGATTATGTACAGATGTGTATTTTGTGACTTTTAATTGAACTTTAACCTGTCCCTTTTTTCAACCCTTGCTAAATATATACAGAAAATCGCAAATATATCCATGACTAGATCCTCCCATATGTTCATACCTTAAATACATCTGAAAATATAAAGAGACATCATTAACCATATATATACATATATATTTTATAGATAGATAGATAGATAGATAGATAGATAGATAGATTAGCAGATCGTCGGATCTTCGTGCTCTGAAAATGAAAGGTCAGTGTTATTATAGGCAGAATCATTAATTTCTATGTAGTCCTTGCACAGGATGACCCTATGCACGTGCGTTGTACACAGCTCTCGGTAGGATTACACAGTTTATGGTGTTCCATGCACCCTCTGTGTACTCTATAATACTAATAGGGTTTTGGATGTGAAAACGAAATATCGTCTGTAATGTCCTGTCTGGGAGCACTGGGAGCAGGATGCTTTGTAGATGGATTTGATGGGGATATACAATGGGGCTGTGGATGAAATATCCAGATATTACTGTGGGAAAAGAGGCCTTTGTGCAGACACAGTGGCAGATCTTATTAACAGGGGATTAAAACTCTGCTGTATCCTCCTCACATTACCTGCTGAAACGGCCCTTTCACAAAGACTCTTCCACAAGTGATGCTCTCCTGGCTGATCTGGGGAAATGGCACAATAAAGAAATTCATTTTATTTCCTGTCTTGATAGGCACGATGTACAGGGGGAGGACTTGTCACACTGCACTATATGTAGCAGCCTGCAAGTATTTAATACAGGGGCTAGCAAGTCAGAGAACACTGCACTCTGCGAAGCAGCCAATCACATTCGTCCATTCACTTCTCCTGTACAAGTTGGAACGCGAAAACGGATTTGATTGGTTGTCAGGGGAAACACAAGAGTTCCTTTCACTTTCAGAAATGGGGCGGACTGTGCAATGCTATGTGTGTGCTGAGCCCAGCAGAAGAATGGACATCTTTGTGATGGATTAATAATATAGCAGAGCCCAGGGCAGACACCATTGAGACGCTAATATGTGATCCGCAGTCCTAATTAAAGTGTCATAGCCAGATATTCATATCACTCATTGGAAAAAAAAATGTTGTTGCTTCAGTGAGGTAGAAAGGAACCCATTGAGCAAAATGAAGAGGACCGGGGCTTGGCCATCTCTCCAAATTATCGAATTAGCAGAGCTGGGATAGGATTGATCGCTCGCTGACTAAATTAAATTTCCACATTAATAAGGCAGCAAAAGCGTGTAATAAGTTCTTATCAAACGCTGGGGGAAGGACACAGGACACAGGGGGAGAAAACAGAGATTGATTTCCACACGAGAAATATCACTCAGCAATCAGCCAGATCCATCCACACTCTGCGAGTCTGTGTAATAATATCGCTAATGTTACTCTGCATACTCGCTTGTATGCTGGAGATCTATATACATATATATATGTGTGTGTGTGTGTGTGTGTGTGTGTATATATAAGTAATGAGATCTTTATATCCCAGTTCTGCATGGATCGCCTGTCAGGAGAGTCACATAGCTGTGTCACTGGGGGACATTTCCACTAACCTTCACAGATATAGCCTGGCCCAATAAGACACCTCATTCCTCTACTCAATGTCTATTACATGTGTAGCATAGCACAGACGCCTGAGTTCAGCCAATGTTTACAGCATATTCCTCTCTGTTGGGATTGATTTACTAAATTAGTAGAAAATGTTGAATTAGTTTCATTAATCAATCAATTATCTAAGTATGTTAAACATTCGTGTTTATTGTCATCTATATATAATCGGATAATTGAAATTAATTTATTGTGTGAACATTCGAACATTCTCAACTATTTTAGTAAATCAGCCTTTTGCATCTATATATCTATATCTATATCTATATACATATATAGATATATAGATACACAGCAAGTGGCTGATTTGCTAAAGGAATTGAGAATGTTTTGCAGTGTATAATCGTCAACAAAACCGATTTTCATGCCTTCTTCCATGGCCAGGCCAGAAATAGCAGAGCCATTATTTAGAAACTATGTACCAATTTATTACTAGATGTACTTTGTTGATACCTTGCACATTGGAGCACACAGTTACTTTGTACTCTTAGCTGTAGTGAGGTAGCACAGTCAGCACTGAAACCTGCAGAGTAGCTGTTGGGAGGCTGATTTACTAAATGTGTTCTGAATCTTGACACAGTAGTTGTGTGACTATTCCCTTTAGTTACCCAATCACGTGAAAAGAAAATTCCTATTTACTTATTTAATCTGCACATGATTGAATAATTGAAGTGAGCATTCACATAATTTATTGGTGAACTCCATTAGTAAATCTGCCGAGCTGTGTGTGTGTCAGTGGGGAGATATACTGGTGCTTGTACCTGGTGAACTGGTTGTGTCAGTTGTATTTGTTCTCTGTTATGACACTTGTGATTTCCGAAGTCTGGAAAGTAGACAGACAAGCACGGGTAAGTTAACATTTACTAACAGGCTTTCTGCTTACTGCTCCTTGAAAACACGGGGGCAATTATCAGTGTACCTGAAATAAGGATTGTTTGTGCTGCCACTCATCGACCAATCAAATCCAGAGCTGCACTGGACAGTGACAAGGAGTGTTTGAATATCAGTGGTGGCTGTTTTCAAAGTAAACACACTGTTCCATGCCCGTATTGGCCTCAGGTTTTTTTTTTTTTACTCAAAATACCAGATATTGGACCTGAATTACATATAGGAGTCATTGTCATCATCGCTTGTGTTAAAAAAAAAAAACATATAGATCTCCCACACGCTATTGGGTATCTAATATGATATAATAGAAAATGGGATTTTTGTTTTCAAATAAATCAGCCCACAAATGTGCCAATCAACCTAAGCAGGGAGTTTAAGGTACAGATTCACCCCGCTGGAAAAAACGCCACCCGATGCAATATAACCGACCAGTATAGGCAGTGTACTGAGGAAAAAACCCTGGGGGCCCAGTGGATTCAGTGTGCAACCCTACCCTTACCCCAATACAGATTGTGTGACAGCCAATGTACAATCCCAACTACTACACAGTGAGACATTCTGTACACAAAGTACCACTTTATACACATCAAGAAGAATCCCAGCCATATTATTAATATACAAAACCATCTATATTATACACTTTAATGTGCAACCCCAACCATATACACTTTAAGGACAACCCCACCCTTATTATCAGTTTACAAAACCAGCTAAACACTTTAATGTACAACCCTAACCATCGTATATACTTAAAGGACAACCCCACCCTTATCAGTTTACAAAAGCAGCTATACTATACACTGTAAAACCCTAGCCATATTATAATGTACAAACCTAGCCATACCACTTAATGGACAACTCCAACCATATAATACACTTGTACAAACCCGGCCACATTATTCATCAAATGCACAAACCCAACCATATTATTCACTTGAGTACAAACCAAGCAATATAATACCCTTAAGAGGCAAACCCAGCCATATTATAATGTACAAAACCAACTTAGTTATACACTCTAATTTACAAACCCAATCATAATGTATGCTACTGTACAAACCCAGTCATAGAATGCATTTATTACGTACAAACCAAAATATATTATTAACGGAATGTACAAATATGTACAACTCCAGCCACATACACCCCAGCCATATGATGCACTTAATAGACAAGCCCAGTCAGCCCCAAACACACATCCAAACCTATCTGAACAGCAATGACTGCAGACAACGATTCCCTGCAATTCAGCAAACAGCAAGATGGGTAAACCCACAATTTTGCGAAGTAATGAAGAACAAAACAACAACAACACAATATGATGATGATGGTGATGGTGATGACGATGATTTAGGATGTACATAGCCAACGGTTTTTACAGTGTCTTACAAAATAAATAGACTGTACAGTTACAATGCAATCTAATAAAGGAAAGTTAGAAGGGCCCAGCTCCTTAGAGCTTACAATCTAAATAATAATAATAATAATAAAAATATACTGCTACTGCTAGTGAATGGTATTGCATTGTTGAAGTTATTGATATTATTATTCTTATTATTATTACTATTATTATCACCATCATTATGAGTATTATTACAATTTTGATGTTATGAGATGCTGGAATCTAGATGGCTCGATGTGTAGCTCTTGGCAGGCGCTACCTGGCTGACATACGTAGCTCATCACTCAGACCCCTATTGCTTCTCTGACTGAAATAAAGTCAGGAAAATTTCCCGGTTCTTCCTATCCTACATCATCATGTACATCCTTTTCTCACAACAGACAGCGGTCCATTCCCCCGGCTGTAAAGGGGTTAAAGGGCACTTCATTTATCACTCTTAGACACGTCAACACCCAGCTCTGTGCCTTTTGTTATTTTTTCCTGTTGCTTTTATACTGAAATGACCAACCATTGCAGGAAATTCAAGTCAGATCCAGTGATACAATTCTATCAAGTCAGCTCGGCAAACCTTGTTTTTTTTTTTTTTTGCCTTTGTTTCAACCTGCTGATGAAACGCCCTTGCTGGCACCGAGGATGGGTATGATCAGCCGGGGATGGCTATGGTCCTAGTGCTATAGGGACATGGCCCATGTACTAGCACTGGGATAAGAATAAACAATCCGTGTACATGGTCAGCCTGCACATGCAATCCGTACACATTCTGGAGGAGACATCAATCCGTTTGTTTATTATTCTGCAGTAATGAGATCCTGAGCACTAAGCAAATTTCCTGAACAGCCCCAGTTAAGATATGTGTTTAACCATCACTTAATCCTCATATCAACATATCGAATGACTTATTTGCTACAACTCTCCATTTTTCTCAATGTAAGCCTTATTTCTCCCGAGATGGAAAGCAGACATATTAACATATTCACTGACACTTAGTACATTACGTGTAACAAGAGATCGGCTTGGAAAATACCTTAAAATATTATGATTACACCGCCTCTA